>NC_089598.1:92747242-92836965 GCF_019320115.1 Miscanthus floridulus | reverse complement strand
GTCGCAAATACACGATGGATGCCCATGGTTGCTCCATGGAGGCTGTCCCCACCTTTTTTTCCATCCACTAACTTTCAAAGTGCAATTTTAAATCGTTAGACTTTTTATATTGTGTACTGTAAATCCATATCGGTTCAAGAGATGAATAGATCCGGCATGGCGTGTTCATCGTGGGTGGTGGCTTCCTTGTGTATCGAACCGGTTCAGGTGCCGAAAATTTTGCATTGAGCCACTTAAACCTGTGTTAAATGAAAACACAGGGGCCGAGAGAAGGGGAGCGCGCAGGGGCAGGCCCCCCAATGGTCCACGGTACTTAGTACATATAATATAGGTACTAATTAGGAGTAGAGATGAGTTGTATACATGTCGCCGTACCTCTCTATAGCCCACTTAATCCCTGGCCCAATAAACAACAGCTCAACTGGCAGCACCGTGTCTTTTTTAGAACGCATGAATTTCACAGGAATTACGTAAGAATTTCACAGGAATCAGTTTATTTTCTCAAAAAAAAAGCACATAAACAGGAAAAAAATCCCGCATTCCAAAAGGCCTTATCTACTCCGCGTCGTCTCGACTCCTCGCGTTGATTTTTGTTGAGACGCGCCGCTCCGATCCGCCCGCCGCTCCGAGCTGCCGCTGCTCCCTCCTCTCTCTCGCTAGCCATTCCATGCGCCCACATCGACCACCATCGGCCGATGCTACGTCGTTGTGCAGCCATTCCAGTTTCCAGAAGAAGCAAGGTAATTTGCTCTAACGCCCGGTTTTATTGGTTGAGCGTATGAATCTACCCTTTTATATTCAATTTAGCTATTTGGGATTTGCCAAGATGAAGAAGTAAAAATTAGTTGAGAGTTCTTTAAGCCAGCATCAGGGTCTAGATGCTATATATTTTATCATATACTTCACTTTTTATTTAGTGCATGTTTGGCGCAGCTCCAAGCGCTCCGGCTCCTCGTGCCTTGGTACTGTAGTGTATTGTACTAAGCAGTTTCGAGTAGGACTCCAGCTCGGTCCAAAATGAAACTTATGGAGTCAGAGAAGCAGCTCCCAACAGGCTCCTCACCCGTCAGTTCCGTAGGCGAAGCCTTAAAAGGCATACCAAATAGTCTTATTCTATGTTGTCCCATAAATTTTCATCGACCGTCCGGGTCTCGGCCCATGGTTCCATAAATTAATTTTCATCGACCGTCCGGGTCTCGGCCCATTGTTCCATAAATTTTATCGATCGTATAAAGCCTGTTTGCTTGAACTTATCAGCCGACTTTAATACCAGCCGAATAGGTCAATATAGTTGTACACCCGCTCTAGTTCTTGCTTGGTGCCGCCGCCAGTATCACCGGGAACGTGGTACAATACCATGTTCCTTGTCCTGGGAACATTGTTACTGTTCTAAGAAAGTGGGAACAATCCTGTTCTAGGTTTTCTTAAAAAAAAGACGTACCCAGTGCAGAGAGCTCCCGCTCTATGCGGGGTCTAGGGAAGGGTGTCGGTAGCAAGCTTTATCCTCGCCTGTGCAATGCGAGGAGACCACGACTCAAGCCCGGGACCTTCCAGTCACAGGCGGTAAAACTCCTACAGTGGAAAAACGTTTATTAAGAAGCGTACTACGTTTAGGCCCGTCCTGGGGGGCAGCCTATGCGATGACCATGGGCCCATGAGGCTGGGGGCCCATGAGGGTACCCATGTGTATACTGTATAGTAGATGCTATCAGCCCATACGCCGGCAAGGCAACAGTGCGTACCAACAGGCCTGCGTACCAATTGGCGGCGGCCGCTCGTATTCTCGTTCTCGATCGTGAGTGTGTGTTTGCGGACTGCGTGACGGTGTCGGCGTGCTAGGGCCAGGCGTGAGCGCGAGCACGGACGTCCCTCCGGCGTGGCTTACTGGCCCAAGGGCCCATGAAATTTGTGGGACGGCCCTGACTACGTTCCACGATCCAATCGTCCCTAGAACAGTATGACTATGGTCGCCACTAGTGCTCCAAATGCATGGCCATGCTCACCGACTCAAGTGTGCTAGTAATAGGTCCAGGTAGGTATGATGGTCTCCCACTGATTATCTGTGGTGAATGTGGGAAGTGGCGGGTTGTGCAGCGCAAATTAAAGCAACCATGGAGTGAAGGCCGAGTCCTCTACTATTGTACCGTGCACAAGGTGGGTCTGGAAGACTTAGATTTTGTTTAGTATTTTGGATTTTGACGTGAGCCTGCTCTGGTTTCTTTTTTGTAGTGCAATGGGGAAGGATGTCCCTTTTTCTAATGGGGGTGGGGGGGGGATGAATATATCAACTTGCTATTGGGCTCCAAGAAAGGAGTAGGTCTCACTGACACCACAATTTTGAATTTGAGGGATGCAACAATATTTTAGGGATTGGGAAGAAAGATAGACTACTAGTAGGACTAGTTAGAGAAGTTGCTAGTTCTTGTATCTTTTTTGTGCTTCTGATTAACCTGTTTGTCTTGATTATGAAGAACTAAATGCAAAGAGGTCACTTGTGCTTCACTTATTTGTTTTGATCATCAAGAACTTTGGATCTAGTTCATTTCAATGTGCCTCAATCTATCTACTAACATGCGAACCGCCACTGATAAGAACTCAAATTAATTTATATCAAAAGCACATCTTTCATGCTATTATGCATAGTCACGATTCACTAATGACACTGGACAAACATGTTCAATGTTGTTTTTCACATCCTTGTGAATGACACAAATATGTTGCATGTGTTTCTATATATCACAACAAAAGAAAAGGGATTTTTTGCCCCTATCTACCTATCTCCCAAAAGAATATATACACCTTCAAAAACCAAAAGCACTATCAATATTCACCAATTTCCCTAGAGATTTTTACATCGTTTTCCCTAGAAAAATTAAAGGAACCCTAGGAGAACTATGTTTCCCTAGGTTAATATTTGAAAATCGTTCTTTCCTTAGGAATTCAAGCAAAGTTGGATAATTTCCCTAGAAAAACTTGAACCCGCTAGAAACATACTATCTTGTGGACATATGAACCCGCTAGAAACATACTATCTTGTGGACATATGAACGCAGCAACAGACAGCAGGGCTAAAAGCCTGAACTCTCTCTCCTTGTATGTGGTGGGTCCCATCAGAATCTTGTCACTTCAGCTCTCATCCATTTTCTCCCCCGCACGTCTCTCCACCGTGGACACACTAAGTCGTACATTCTCCGTCCCATAAAAACTGTCATTACCACCTTACGAGAACTCAAACACTTTTAATTTTAACTAAATATATTAAAAATATTAATATTTATTATACAATAGTATTATTAGATAGATCATTCAATATTGTCGGTGCAAAAAGTGACCAACAAGTAAATATTTGTAGTTTTGCCGCACGTTGTGATCGGAGGTGGCCTAGCACTCAATGACACAGGGTTTATACTGGTTCAGGCAACGTGCCCTACATCCAGTTTGAGTCGGTCGGTGACTTTATTCCTAAGCCCAGGTGCTCGAAGTTTGTAGTGGGGTTACAAACGAGAAGGAGAAAGATGGGGTGCGCGAGTGGTCCGGTCGGCTTCGGTCGGAAGGGCCGAGAGCGATAGGAGCTCCTCTATGAGCTAAGTGTTCAAGCGTGTGCTTGAGGTCCAAACCTGGCGGTTCTATGGTTGTGAGCTAGTGAACTTGATCGATCTGGATTAGCTTATATGAACTTGAATCAACTGAGTCTCTTGGGAGATAGGGCATCCCCTTTTATAGATGAAGGGGATGGCCTTACAAGTGAGAGGGAGAGAGTTCGTATGCTTCTAAGTCTTGTTGCCCACGCCGACGGGTATAGGAGGATGGTAGGCGCCCACAACACTGTTGGATGTCGGTTGTTTGGGGGAGGTTACGTCGTCTTGTTTTGGATATGGCAGATGTCGACACCTGCATATATTGTTGATGCCTAGAGGCATGTGAGGAGTTTCACCACGTTCACTCGGTACGGTAAATCCCGGCGCCCACAACACTGTCGATGCCTAGAGGCATGTGGGGGGCCTTACCGTATGGGAGTTAACGGCACCCACAATATTGTAGAGGAAAATGTCGACGCCTACAATACTGTTTGTGTCAGGGTGGTTGAAGAGTACTGTTCCTACAGGTGACAGGGTACGGTCTCTGGTATCATGGTTTGACTTGAGCGCCTTGCCTTGCTTTCTCTGTTCGTTCCCTGGTCCTTTCCGGGCGGGTGTCTCTGGTCGGTTGGTCCCAATCGGCTTTGGTTGCGCTAGTCGGAGAAGAGCAGTGAGCAGAGTTTTTGCATACCCCAGTCAGAGACGTGGGGTCAGAGTCGGAGATAATGCTTTGCCAGGCCTTCCGGTCGGAGAGACCGTCCAGAGGCGGCTGGAGACCGAAGTGAGCGCTCGGGTCGGAGAGGTGGGCCGGAGTCGACAAGCGGGTGTTGTTCTTCCTCGGCCAGACCTTCCGGTCGGTGACTAGACCGCCCTTCTGGCCTGTTGTTCAGACTCTTGGGCCGGCCCATGAGTTGCGCGTTGTCTGCTTGGGCTGAGCCTTTGCAGGGAAGCCGGTCCGTGAGGGACCCCAGGTTTATGAACCCAACAGGAGCCCTTGAGCCCCTGGGCGATTCGGGCAGAATCGTCTGGGGGATTTTTGCCTCGACGACGGGTGCATGCGAGCGCTCCCACGGGTGTAGCCCCTAAGCCCCCGAGCGGTTTAGGCAGAACCGTCTGGGGGTGTTTCGTTTCATCGACGGGTGCGCGCGAGCGCACCCACGGATGTAACCCCCAAGCCCCCGGGCGGTTCGGGCAGAACCGTCTGGGGGGTGTTTGTTAGCGGGCGTGTGTGCATGTTCTTCAGTCGAGATGGAGTTTTGTTTAACCAAGGCGTCGTTGTGCAGCTAAGGCGGTTTAGTTGTTTTAGGGATCGGGTGAGACGGAGCTCGTGGATCCTGGCATCGATGCACGCCGTGGGATCAGGCGAGGTAGTTAGTCTTTTAGGGATCGGACGAGACAAAGCTTACGGATCCTAGCGTCGGTGCGCGCCGTGGGATCGGGCGAGTCAGAGTTGTGGATCCTGGCCTCGGTGCGGCCCGCGCAACTGAGGCAGTTTAGTTAGTTAGTTTGGGATCGGGCGAGCCAAAGCTCGTGAATCCTGATGGGGCGAGTTTGGGGTCGCAGACCCGGGTGTTTTTGGAGTGCAGTCGGAGCGTAGCCAGATGGGACGAATTTGGGGTCGCAGACCCGGGTGTTTTTTGGAGCGCAGTCAGAGCATAGCCGGATGGGGCGAGTTCGGGGTCATAGACCTGGGTGTTTTTTTAGCGCAGTCAAAGCGTAGCTGGATGGGGTGAGTTTGGGGTCGTAGACCCGGGTGCAGTCGGAGCGTAGCCGGATGAGGCGAGTTCAGGGTCATAGACCCGAGCATTTTGTGTCTTGAGCCCCCGAGCCCTATCGAGCCGTAGTAGGGGTCGGTGTGAGTTTTGTGTGTGTTACCCCGTCCTTAGTTCCTCACAACCGGAGGGGCTGAGTTTTGTTGCTTGTCCCGATCGCTCGGGCTTGAGTGACACGCTCGATGAGTTCGCTAATGGGTATGATCGAGTGGAATCTGGGTCCGTCGTTCATGACGGGGTTAGCATAGCCCTCTTATGACATTCCACTGCTCCTTTACCTGCAACCCGGCAGATGCCCAGGTCGTTTTGGAGATTGACCCGGGTGGCCTAACGGCCTCCCCTCGATGAAGATTCTATGGGCTTGACAAGAGGTTCAGGATCGAACAAGAAGGTTGAGATGGCCCTGTCTGCCAGATTGGGCGAGGGCCACACGGGGCTCATCTATGTTTTTCTCCCCTGGCTCTATTGGTTGCTCATGTCGAATGAGGCAACTGCCGCTTCGTGATGCAACACGGAGCGTTGTGATGTATTTCGCTGCACGTGCGATGCTTAGTTCTCGAGCCCCCGGGCGGTTTAGGACCCGAATCGTCCGGGGGGCATGGGCATATGGAATGAATGCGCATATGGATGTATGAAATGATTATAAAGAAATAGCGGGGGTCGATACTGTTACCTTGACGACTCGAGTGACGGGGTTTGAAGAGCTCCAGTCGAAAATGTCCGACCGGGACCCGTGCTCGTCGTTCGTGACGGAGTCGGCATGGCCTACATGGGGCGTCCCTTTGCTCCTTACCTATCCCTCGATATTTTTTCCTGAGCCGTTTGATTGACTTAAGAAGCCCGACGGTCTCTCCTGGCGGAGATCTCGTTTTTGGTTTTTTTAGTCCCGCCTCGGGATGCGGAGAGCCACCTGTGTGTGGTGGTGCTTTGGTTCTTGTGCCCAGCGTGTGGTAGTGGCTGGCATTCGGTAGTGGTGGGCCATACCCAGGCCACGTCCCATCTGATCAGGAGCTGTTCCATCGGGCAGGGCACGTCTCATCGGTCATGGTGCGTCTCATCTGCATTAAATGGGAAAGAGAGGGTTTTTCGCTCCGCCATTTTGTCTTTCCCGATCGATGTGCCCTCCCCTAACTGTTGTATCCTTTTCCTTAAGTAGAAGAAGGGAGAAGGTTTTTGCCCTGTTCTTTCGCCTTTTCCTTATCTACCGCCTCCATTCCTTTTCCTTCTTGCCGTGAACGTTCTTGAGAGCCGCGGTGGTTTCTAGGAAAGAAAAGGGAGAGAGCGAAGGAGAAGAGAAAAACTCACCAATCCTTTTGTGATCCTGGAGTGAAATGTTGGACTTGAGGTCGTCCACTATGAGGGAGTCAGTGTTGAAGGCCTTCGTCACGAAGGGGTTCCTGCCTCCGAAGGAGGTGGCGCATTGGAGGGATTTCAGAAGGGACGAGTTCCCATAACCTCGGCCTAACGAGGTGGTGTCCTTTCTCACCTTCCATGAGCGCGAGTTAGGGTACCCCACGCACTGGTTCCTGCGTGGGCTCCTCATTGAGTGGGGTCTGGAGCTGCAGCACCTTTACCCGACGGGAGTGCTGCACATCGCCGGCTTCATCACCGTCTACGAGGCTTTCCTCGGGATGGAGCCGCACATAGATTTCTTCCGGCGGCTGTTCTCTAGGAGAGCCTTGATGGCGAGGAATCCGGCCGAGATCGTGCCTGTGGAGGGTTTTGCCCTACAGCGGAAACCGAGCAGGGGAGGCTCGTATCCCGCGTACACTCCCTGCGACACCAACAGGGGGTGGCATGGGGAGTGGTTTTACATCAGGAATCTAGTGGAGGCGCTGTTCCCGGCGTTCACCGGTGGGAGGCCAGAGAAGCAGTACAGTTGGTCGTGGGGTTGTGCTCGTAAGGAGAAGCATAAGGTGGGGTCATCGAGGAGGAGCTTCGGAAGCTCATAAAGTGCGGCCTTGACGGGGTGCGGGTGTTCCACACCCTCTACCGCCACCGGGTTGCGCCATTGGCGGAGAGGACACGGCCGATGTGGATGTATAGCGGCCTATTGGATCCAGACCGTGTGTCACCGGAGGATCTGCCGGACGATGAGGTCTGGAGTCGCCTTGGTTGGGTGTTGCAGCTGAAGCCCAAAGAGAGGGTCGATGGGAAGCCCACACCTTTCAACTCCACAATCGTGTTGAGACTGGTATGCTCCCTTCTATTTTGTCCATGCTTCTTCCTCTGCTTTTCCTATTTCTTGATTTTGGGCCATCCGTTCCATAGGGGCTTGGAGTTTACAAGTCCCAGCCGCACCTTCCCAAGGGATTGAAGGGTGTGGCTTGGTAGGCCGCCCAGAAGGAGGTGGCAGACGCCAGGAAGAAGAGAACTAGGGAGGTTCGGCGGAAGCAGAAGGAGCAGGAGATCGCCCGGTGTGTGAATGCCGGGGAACATAGGAGCGATGTTGTGTCGGAGCTCGCGTCAGAGGATCCCTCGGATGTGGATGACATGGTTTTCTCCAACGAGGAGGAAAGTTCGGAGGTCATTGTGACCTCGGCGGAGCATCGCGACCCTGCGGCAACGTCCGCTGGTGATGAGCAGGAGGCAAAAAAGTGCGCGGTGGTTCCCGTGGTGAGGAAGCATGTGGCAAGTGCGGATGTTGCTGGTGAACGGGAGGCAAAGCGGACACGGTCACCGCACCCCTTGGTAGCGTCACCGGTCCTGTCCCCGCCTGCCGCGGACACGGCCGAGCAAGCCAGGCAGTCCAAGGAGCAGACTGGCACTAGTGCGTCGCCGGGAGCGGTGCCAGCGCGCGACTCATAGCCGAAGGATGCCCCGCCGGCCGTGGACGTGGCCGAGCAAGCCGGGCAGTCTGAGGAGCAGACTGGCACCCATGCATCGTGCGACTCGCAGCCGGAGGATGCCCCGCTCGCTGCTCCGGTCGGGGAGTCCCAAGCCGAGGGACACGGCGACCCATAGGCGGGGCAGGAGCCTGTTAGGAGGACTCTGCCCCTGGCTAAAGTGAGGGTGCGCAGGTCATAGCCTGGGAGCAGCCCTTACCCTGCAGGCCCGTTGACATTGGGTCTTGCCTTCAGAGTAGTGCTGCTTACATCGGATCTTTTGTTGTTGAGTCTTTTGTGACTTATCTGCACTTTTTGTCAGCGGCGGGGTGATGTCGAGGTTGAGCATCGCCCCAACTCCCGTGCAGGAGACTTGGAGGCCCACCCTGCAGCGTGTCGCGGCAAGCGACGGGGGGAATAGGGTGGTGGCGGCGAAGTCTTCCCTTCTGGGGGTGGTGCCCCCCGGGTCGGTTGCTGGTATGGTGGTAGCGGTGGTGGCGGCGTTGGCGGTGATCCCGGTGCTGACTGCGGGGGTCACGTCGGAGGTAACTCTCATGGCCCCTCCTCCACCGGCTACGGCGGAAGAGGCGAGGGAGGCCGAGCTCCCTGTCTCACCAGGTGGAGGGCTGCACGGCTCATCCATGTCATCGGAGCCAAAGGCATCGGTGGGGGACGTGGCCGGGATAGAGTCGGAATGCCCATCGGCGGCCCGTGCAACTGAGGTGGTGGATATCCCATTGGATGACGAGGCTGATGACATGGTGGTGCTACCGGTGTCATCGCGGGAGCTGGCAGTAGTTCAGTTGGAGGCTGGGCCCTTCGGCGGGCTGCCGGAGGGTGACCTATAGTGGCCCTGCCCTAAGGACTAGACAAAGGTGCAGTTTGTCCTTCGGAATTCGTAGGAGGGTCAGCTCTGGGACATCCTTGGGGAGCAAGGACATGCCACGGTGTCTGAACTCGCCAACCTATCCACGAGGCTCGGAGACGCCTAGGAGCGGGTTATGTCCGCTCAGCAGTTAGTCGAGGTTGATCTGTAGCTTACCACGGAGGTGAGTTTCCTGTACTTATCTTTGACCTTTGAATCTTTTGTTGGTTGCCTTAGCATCCTTGTTTTTCATAGAGTCTGAAGGGGATGTCGTCCCGCAAGTCCCGCTTCCTTCGAATGGAGCACGCCTAGATGGCTGAGCTTGAGCGTAGCTAGAGTTCGCTCACCACGAGTCCCAGGATCGGGCGGCCGAGGTGACCACGACACGGGTGGAGGGGCAGTGTGTAGCAGAGCGGGTGACTGCCGCCAAGCAAGGGCTCAAGGAGACGAAGGCCCGCCATGCGGAGACCGAGGCGGGGTTGTGGACATCCCTGGCGAACACCGAGGCGGCGCTCCAAGAGTCCTTGGTGGCCCTTGAGTCAGAGTGGAGCGCTTTGGTGTCAGAGCAGAGCACACTGGAGTTGGCGCGAAAGGCCCTGGAGTCAGAGCAAAAGGCCCGGTCGGAGGTGGACCAAGAGGTGCTTGCGTTTTGGGGCCGGGTGATGGGGACAGAGGAGGCGAACGCCCGGCTGTGCACGCAGGTGACTCGATAGGCGGAGGAATTCTCCGTCCTTGAGAACTTCCATGTCAGAACATACATTTTCTGTTTTTCGTCATGTTGGTTTTTTCCTTCAGCCTGTTTTCGAGCTTGTCACCGCCCTTCTTTTAGAGCTGGGCGAAAGGGTGAAGACTCTGGAGCGGGACCTGGAGACGATCAAGGCGACCTTCAGCCGAAATGTAGAGGAGCTAGCCAAGTCCCGTGAAGAGCATCACACTCTCAAGGGGGAACTTGACCAGATTCGCAACATTGCCCAGCTCATCATCTCGGAAGTCTTTAGGTCGGCGCCAAGCACTAGCGCGCCCGTCGTCTAGCTGGCGGAGGTCCCAGATGCGGTCCAGGACCTTATCACGAGCGGACTGTTCTACGGGGCGTCGGGGGTGCTGACTTCGGTGGCGATGCACCACCCGAACCTAGACTTCGCTACTATCTACAGTGGGTATGCTGAAGGCTTAAGCACGGAGGATATCCAATCGATCGGGGAGAGCTTGCTGCCGCACGCAAGGTCAGTGGTAGAGCATGTCTCTGCTCAGTGGGTGATGGACGTCCATCGTGAAGACATGGCCAGAAGCATGCGTGGGGAGGACGTTGCCTAGCCTACGGATGGCATGGAGCCTGGGTCAGAGGTGGATGTCGCCCTGGCTTCGACCGAGCCGAACGTCGTGCCGCCGAGGAGTGAGCAGCCCGCGCCTTCATCGGTCGCACCGACAGCAGATGCCGCCGAGCTAGTCCAATAGCTTATAAAATATAAGTAGTTTAGTGAACGTAAAAAGTTTAAGTTCATGGGGGAGTCCCCATGTAAACGTTCCTGTGCGCTTAATGACTACAATTGGCTTTGTTTTCTGTGATGGAGTCACTCCATTCGGGGAAGCCTGTTCCCTTTTGTTCCTTAGTTTTCCCTTAGCATAATTTTATTTTTTAATCTTTCTCTCTTGTACCTGCTTGTTTGTCCTATAGGTTGCAACCTTGGGAGCCTAGGGCATGGCCCATGAGGCTCAGCTGCTCGTAACCGTAGGGAAAGGCGGGGTGCGATCGGTTAGAATGTTTTAAAGCAAAGCTACGTAAGGAAAATTAAAGGAACGAACTCCCCTTTTGATCGGGTAGGAAGGAATTTCACCATATGATAGTAAACAAAACAGACAGGTAGTAGTGCCCCCTAGTGGAGCCCCCGAGCACCCTGGGCCGAAAAGTGTTTGGGTCAGGGTGCTTTTGTAGGAGCATACGTTAAGTAAACAATGGTAAGACTGAAACTTAGGGGAAGAAAAACGACATAGATGTTCCAAGCGTTTGGAGAGAATGTCGTTGTTGTTGTCCTTCAGTCGGTAGGCGTCCGATCAGATCACTTTAACCTTCAGTCATCCAGATCCTTGCCCGCTACGCCCCCTTTCTCGGTCGCTGCTTCTTCGCCTTTTTCTTCCTTTGGGCTGTCGGCCTGCCGCAGAAGGCGCTTGAGGAGCTGGCAGTCCTTGTAGAGATGTTTGATGGGGTAGTCGTGGTTGGTGCACGGGCTCTCCATGAGCTCGTGGAAGTGGCCCGGAGGGTCCTACTGGGGCTACGTGCCTGCGTGATCAGCCGTGGCGGCCAATGCGGAGTTGGCCGGTCGGCGGTGGTCCTTTTTGTTCTTTTTCCCCCTCTGCATGGAGGGGCCCTCGTCCTGATCCTGGCGCTTGGCCTTACCTTTGCCCCGGCCTCCGTTGGAGCGCGGCAGGAGCAGCATTTGCTGGAGGTTTTGGACAAAGGTTCGCGGTCACGGGCCATCAGGGCTAGGACTCCGGTCACTGCTGCGTATGTCTCAGTTTGGCCTGAGCCACGCGCAGACAGGCGATCGGTATGGAGCGGTCGCCAAGTTAGGACGAGGTGCCAATGCGGCCCTCTATTCCACACTCGGCGGTCGTCGTGGTGATCAGGTCGAGCGACCCATCTGTTGCGTCCCCATTCCCCTGGTGGGGAGCGAGGTCACAAGTTGGTGTCGTGATACGGAGCTCTCCGCTTGTTGCACGGCGGCGGTCTCCACTAGTGCCCGAAGGTTCCGGTGGATCACCTGTTCATGAGGGTCATTCGGCTTGGACAGGCCGCGTAGAAGCATTGCCGCCGCGGCGATGTTCTGACTGGCCCGAGCGAATTGTGGGGGATCAGTCCCCCTATCCATGGTGTTGCGCTGGATCTGACGAGCACGACCCCGGGCGCCGCTCGCCGGTCTATGCACACGGGGCGCAGTGTGGTGCGCCGAGCGCGCTGGCGCAGTCAGTGGCTGATGCAGCCACTGTTGTTGTAGTGCCTCACCGTGCTCCCGTGTGAGCTCGGGGGTCTCCGCATGAGAGTTCGGTGAGGTGTGAGTCTGTGAGGACTCTGCTTCCGCTGGTGGGTGTCCCAGAGCATCCGCCATGGCGCACTCTCGGGATGGATGGTGGCTAGGCACCATGTCACCGATGCTGGAGCCGTCACTCTCGTCATCGTCATCCATGAGGTCGAGGAAACAGGTGGGAGCATAGCTCGCCATTCCCACGAATTTGGATGCAAGAGGGGGCAGTGCTGTCATCCTTCGGAGCCTCCGGGCGTATGCGTTCGCGGAAGACGTGAGGCCATAGGGGAACCGGTCGTATGGAGGTCGCATCAGGGACAACGGGGTTCCTCCGGGTAATCAGCGAAAGATAGAGAATAATAAGTAAATAACAGCATGTACATCACTCACAACGGGGTTTGAGCAGAGAGTTTGCTCAGAATGAAGCGCAGATGCCGCGTAGTCGAAGTCGTGCGTCTCGGAGTCGATGGAGGGCGCCCTTCCGACGGGTGCCGGGACGTGAGCCTCCTCGCGGAGGTGTAGTACGCTGAGTCGGTCGACGACGAAGTCTAGGCTTCCGAAGAGGAAGGCCTAGGATGGCTCGAAGACGGGTGGAACCTGCATCCCAACCGGTGGGGCAGCGGGAAACTCGAATGAGCCGAGGCGAATCATATCGCCTGAGCCCGCCATGGATGGCAGAAAAGTGGGTCATCCGATGACCAAAAAGTGTTGAACGTATAGCGTCTTCCCCACGGACGGCGCCAACTGTCGGTGCAGAAAGTGACCAACAAGTAAATATTTGTAGTTTTGCCGCACGTTGTGATCGGAGGTGGCCTAGCACTCAATGAGACAGGGTTTATACTGGTTCAGGCAATGTGCCCTATGTCCAGTTTGAGTCAGTCGGTGACTTTATTCCTGAGCCTAGGTGCTCGAAGTTTGCAGTGGGGTTACAAACGAGAAGGAGAAAGATGGGGCGTGCGAGTGGTCCAGTCAGCTTCGGTCAAAAGGGCCGAGAGCGACAGGAGCTCCTCTATGAGCTAAGTGTTTAAACGTGTGCTTGAGGTCCGAACCTGATGGTTCTGTGGTTGTGAGCTAGTGAACTTGATCAATCTGGATTAGCTTGTATAAACTTGAATCAACTGAGTCTCTTAGGAGAGAGCGCATCCCCTTTTATAGATAAAGGGGATGGCCTTACAAGTGAGAGGGAGAGAGTTTGTATGCTTCTAAGTCTTGTTGCCCACGCCGATGGGTACAGGAGGATGGTAGGCGCCCACAACACTGTCGACACCTGCATATACTGTTGATGCCTAGAGGCATGTGAGGAGTTTCACCACGTTCATTCGGTACGGTAAATCCCAGCGCCCACAACACTGTCGATGCCCAGAGGCATGTGGGAGGCCTTACCATATGGGAGTTAATGGCGCCCACAATACTATAGAGGAAAATATCGGTGCCTATAATACTGTTTGTGTCAGGGTGGTTGCAGGGTACTGTTTCTGCAGGTGACAGGGTACGGTCCCTGGTATCATGGTTTAACTTGAGCGTCTTGCCTTACTTTCTCCGTTCGTTCCCTGGTCCTTTCCGGGCGGGCGTCCCCGGTCGGTTGGTCCCAGTCGGCTTTGGTTGCGCCAGTCGGAGAAGAGCAGTGAGCAGGGTTTTTGCATACCCTAGTCGGAGACGCGGGGTCGGAGTCGGAGGTAGTGCTTTGCCAGGCCTTTCGGTCGGAGAGACCGTCCAGAGGCGGCTGGAGACCGAAGTGAGCGCTCGGGTCGGAGAGGTGGGCCGGAGTCGACAAACGGGCGCTATTCTTCCTCAGCCAGACCTTCCGGTCAGTGACTGGACTGCCCTTCTGGCCCGTTGTTTAGACTCTTAGGCCGACCCATGAGTTGCGCGCTGTCTACTTGGGCCGAGCCTTTACGATGAAGCCGGTCCGCGAGAGACCCCGGATTTATGAACCCAACAAATATATTTCATAATAAACTTATTTAGAGATATAAATGTTGCCAATATTTTCTACAAACCTATTCAAACTTAAGAAAAACATGAATCTACTATATATATATATATATATATATATATATATATATATATATATATATATATAATGCATTTTGCTTTATCTGATATCTCACTCATAAAATAATTGTGGCTTATAATAGAATGTCTTATCTATGAACAGTAATTCTGTACCTTTGTTGTTGCTAATACGTATCGTTTCTGGCAGTATTTTTATATAGGGAAAATGGTGTTCTTGCCTCTGTTCAGCAGTCCAATTGTGATTTTGTCCTTGTTTTTTCAACTTTGTGATTTTGCCCCTGTTATTTTAAAACGAACCATCCATTTGCCCTTGGTTTGGATGTCTGTTAGATGGACATGGAATAAATGAATTAAAAAAATCAAAATCCCTGCAAACATAGGCAAAAAGACCATGTTGCCCCTCGTCTTCAAACTTCCTGCTCGTCCACGACCGCGGTGCTCGCAGGGGCGCGTTGTGCGGGGGACGGTGGCACCTAGCTGCAGGGCGCGGCGCTCGCCCACGCCCGCGGTAATGGAGATGGGGATCCCGATCTTCCGTCAGGTGATGGTAACTATCATTGTGGCGGAGAATGACACACCGATCCGGCTTCAGATCGAAAGATCGAACCCTGCAATCTTAGCACCACAGCTCCTCTGGTTATCAACCGAGTCACAGACTAGGTTGACCTCGCCAAGAAGGCTAATCCCTGCCTGCGCAACGAAGAACACAAGCAAGAACAAGAAAGATCGCAACCAAATTACAGATGTATGATTAATCTCACGAGTTGGGGTCTCACAAACCGATGAACGGCGAAACTGTTCTTGACAGAATAATCTAAGCAAAACCCAAAACCTAAAGTAGGTGGTGGCTACTGATTATATAGCCTAAGGAACGTCCAAGGATCCCTCTTCACGTCCTAATGGTATCCCAACACGTTACAAGGCACAACAGCCCAAAAGAAGGTGTCGCAGCACCCTGGCAGATTCTGGACACTGCCTTGTTTCGATGATTCCCGTTGATTTCGAAGAGCTTTTGACGTGAAACCACTTGGATTGACTTCCTTATCAAATTATCTTTCTATCCATATGTGGATCATCAAAAATGGAGTCCGGATACGTCCTGGGTGTCCGTTTTATTACAGACTGGTCCTGACGGCCGAGGCAGACTCGAACTCGGATTGGACTGGGCCTCTGGCTTGGCTTGGACGTCCTTGCTGGCCTCCTAAGGTGGTGGTCAAGGAGGAGGACATCCAAGGCCATCTCTTAGGTGTTCTCCATCTTCTTGGGGCGTGCTCCAACTTGGGCCTGGGTCCCAAGGATGTCTAACAAGCCCATAACAACAGTGTAGCTCCTGCCAGAAATAGCGACAGAATATATTAGTGATTTGGAGGCCTTGCCGACCTGATATTGAGATGGGACCAGATCTATTTGAAAGATTATCAAACAAGATTTTCATCAAGTGCTCATTGACCTCGATCGCACTCCGGATGGATGAGTTATGGCCTTCCCAATGAGGCACTGTCGGGCTGCCGACGAACCAAAAGTTCAACTTTGATGAACTTCCATTATGAAACACATTTGAACCTACAATCAAATAGTGACATGTACATGTGGAACCAAGTGAATTATAACCAAAGCCACTATGCAAATGTAGGAACGAGCGCACCTTATAATCATTGTTCGTATCCGAAGGTGCCATGTCCTCATCACGCGGCGCGCGCAGGGCAGCAGCGGTGCCCGTCGCGATGCTCGGGTCAAGGCACGGGGCGGCGGCGGCGCCTGGCCACGGGGCGCGGTGCTCGCCCACGACCGCGGCGCGCGCAGGGCAGCAGCGGTGCCCGACCGCGACGCTCGATTCAAGGCACGGGGCGGCGGCGGCGCCTGGCCACGGGGCGCGGCGCTCGCCCACGACCGCGGCGCGCGCAGGGCAGCAGCGGTGCCCGGCCGCGACGCTCGGGTCAAGGCACGGGGCGGCGGCGGCGCCTGGCCGCGGGCGCAGCGCTCGTAGGGCCCCGGCACGCGTAGGGCGGCGGCAGCGCCTGGTCGTGGGGCGCAGTGCTTGTAGGGCTGCGGCACCTGCTCTTGAGCTCCCGTTCACCACACCTGGCCGGAGACCGAGACATGCCCTTGTTTGGGACCGCCGCCGCCCTATTCCCAGCTGCCCAGGCCTCGTCGGGCTCAAGCCCTTTGCCGGCGACGAGCACTCACCACAGCAGGTATGCCTGCCCCTTCTATTCCCTTCCGTGCGAAACTGAGCACCCGAACGACCGAACCTTAATTTAAGCTATTTGGCTATTTGTATTCGATCGGATCTGATCTAATCACAAGTGTATGCATGTATTATGCCTACTAACTTGGTTTTTTTGGTAAAATTGTTGGGTGTACACCCATGACCTTGCCCCCCTGCTGCGTGCTAGATAAGCCTATTGGATTTTGTTGGTAGTGGAGCTGCCAGTTCAAGTCTTTTTCATGTCTTTCTGCTCTGCTACTTTAATTGGCTAGATGTGGTTTAGGGTGCTTGATTATGGCTCAGGTTTAGGAATTTTTGTGAAAATCAGCATGATTATCCAGACTTGGTCTTGTATCTACTGGTTGAGGGTTAATTATCCCCTGTACTGGTGTCTGGTGGTTAGATATCTCCTATGATACCCCGGTTAATTGAAGCATTCCTGTTTTGTGGGACGTTGATTCATTGGTCTTACTATCTTTTAATTCTAACTAGTACTATATGTTTATCTGTCAAGGCAGCGATGAAATTTCCTATGACTAAGTATTAAGTGACGTGTTTCGATTTAGTGATCTCTCGATGATAATTTCTGTGCTTCTGTGTCAAACTTCCACTTACAGGAACTAGATAATTGATCTTCGCTAAATTGATAATGGTTAACCAAGCTGATGATGTTGCAGGGATAATCTCATCTAAGGCTGGCCTAAAATATCTGGGTCCTGATGTTGATGCTATGAAGGCTGTTGCTGATGCATACTCTAAAAGATCTCTCAAGTATTTTGAAACTGCCCTTCGCGATTACAAGTCCCAGCTGGAGGAGGACCCTATTGTCCACAGGCATCTTTCTTCTCTGTATGATACGCTCTTGGAGCAGAACCTCTGCAGGTTGATTGAGCCCTATTCAAGGGTGGAGATTGCTCATATAGCGGAGATGATTGAATTGCCGGTTGACCATGTTGAGAAGAAGCTGCCGCAGATGATCCTCGACAAGAAATTTGCTGGGACTCTAGATCAAGGTGCTGGCTGCCTCATTATCTTTGAGGATCCCAAGACGGAGGAAATCTTCCCTGCCACTCTCGAAACCATTTCGAATGTCGGGAAGGTTGTGGACAGCCTTTACGTGAGGTCGGCCAAGATCATGGCTTGAAAGCAGCTAGTCTTACCTGTTTACTCTGATTTCATTTTCAGTTCTATCGATGTCCTCAGACATTTAGTCATTCATCAATATTTGACAGTTTATTGTGCATGTTGCCGCTCAATTTAGTTTAACAAAACATACTCTTGCTTGCTACATACTGCTAGGAACAAGACAGTTTGCTGTTTCTGCGTGGTGGAAGTACTGTGAAGTGTGAACACTTGCTGGTCCCAGGCATAAATTATACTTATTGTGCTACTACGATATTTGGCCCAATGTCGGGCTGCCTTACTCTTTACCGCTACAGGTTCATATGACCAATGGCTGACTATTTTTATGGTTGAGTCGGATGGATGTTATTGTGTGCCGCGCAGGACAGCAACGGCGCCCGGCCGCGATGCTTGGGTCAAGGCGTGGGGCAGCGGCAGCGCCTGGCCGTGGGGCACAAAGCTCGCAGGGCCGCGGTGCCCGCCCGCGAGCGCGTCGCGCGAGGCTTGGTGCGGGGGCGTGTGGGTGCCGCGTGGCTCGGCGCAAGGCACGCAAGACGGCAGCCGAACGCGCTTGGCTTGGTGCGGGTGCTGCGCGTTCGCGTCCTCGGTGGCCGCGCCATGGCTGGACGGTCGACCCCGTGCCGCGCGCAACCGAGCCTCGGTCAGATAGGGGCAAAATCACAATTAGACATAAAAACAAGGGGCAAATTCGCATGAGCATTCATGTCTTTTGTACAAAGTTTAACACCGTTAGGGGTGGACAACGGAGCAGGGGCAAACCGGTGCTTCGTGAATGACACAGTAGGGGTAAATTCACAAAGTCAAAAAAAATAGAGACAAAATCACAATTTCGATACAAACGGCCTGTTCGCTGGTTGGTTTCTGGGCTGGTTTGGGCTGGCTGGTGCTGGTTTATTGTGAGAGAAAAACACTGTTGGCTGGCTGGTTTGGACTGGCTGAAACCAACAAGCGAACAGGCTGAAAATAAGAGTAAAAACAAACGCAAAAGCCCCCAAAGAATATATACTACTACCAGTACACGAACAAACTGAATTGAACACGCTGCCTGTCCTCACTTTCAGTGACGGCGCAGAGTCTGATGAACAGAGCAGCAGGGTGGTTGGCAGGCGGAGCCTGGAAGCAGCACAAATGTGCATGCGATGCGAGCAAGGCAGTTCGCAGCCGAAGAAGAGGATCCCGATCGAGGCGAGTGACGTGGCCTGCTCTCATCTTCAACCTCTGAAGAAAGTGACGGAGAAGGAGCTCGGAGTCGGAGTGGCTATTCAATGCGTACGTCCCTCCGATCCCCATCAGACCATCACCCGCGTTTAATGGCCAACCGGTGATGGAACGGTCGTGTCCAGTGCCCTACTGTATCTATGAACTGGGCCGGTCTAGCTGCACGAATAATACTACAGGGCCTTGTTTAGATGGCAAGAGTTAGAAAAAATTGGTACTGTACCACTTTCGTTTGTATTTGATAATTATTGTCTAATCATGGACTAACTAGGCTCAAAAGATTCGTCTCGTAATTTACAATCAAACTATGTAATTAGTTATTTTTTTATCTACATTTACTGCTGCATACATATGTCCCTAGATTTGATGTGATAGAAAAAGAGTAAAAAAACTTGGAACTTTGAAGCAATCTAAACAAGACCCAGCACTACTCTGGAAGCAGTTGGAGCTAGAGATGGACTAGTAGATGGTGGCCACTGGCCCTCACACTAGCTACTGAAATGTCTGCGATGCTACGGCCTACGGGGATGGAGGAGTTTGGCCGCTCACATTCTTTTGGATGCAGAACCCGCCCATCCGTCGCACTCATGCCAACTGTTTATTGGGCTTTGATTGCGTAATCTTATGTTTTCTGCAACTGTTTCGAGATCTAGAAACACAGGAATACTTATTACCCTCTCCATTAAAAAAACTTGATATTATAATTTTGCCCTAAGTCAAATTATCAAAGTTTGGTCGAATTTGTACACTAGAATACTAATTAATGTTTATACTACCAAGCAAGTACCCGTTACATTCGTGATGTGATATACTTTGGTACCATATCTATTTGGTGCCATAAATATTAGCAAATTTTCTATAGATTTAGTTAAACTTAAGATGATTTAACTTATGATACAACAAAGATATCAAGTTTTATGGACGAAAGGAGTATACATTAAGAAGAGGTAAACTACTATCCTTTCCGTTCCAAAATAATTATACCTCTCATTTTTTATAAGTAACTTTTTTTAAAATTTGACTAACTAGCCCCTCCATTCAAAACCGTAAGTTGTGCTGCTTTTTGAGTTACATACTCGCTCAGTACAAAAGAAGAAGAAGATGCAACTATGGGTTGCATAACACTTAAAGTGATTTGACTAAGTTTTTAGTGAATGATTTTCATATTTATGGCTCCAAATCAATTTATTATGAAAATATATTTCGTTCTAATGATATTTATTTGTTTCCATAAATATTGATATTTTTTATCTATACTAGCAAACATGCCCGTGCATTGCAACAGGATCCAATACGTGTTGGAATAAGATATATACCATTGTTGGACGTGAGTGAGTTGTAGCACAGGCCATCAGTTTGAGTCAAAATTAAATTAACTTAGTGGTAAAAATCTTTGTTTCTTAAGGAGTGAAAGATTAAAATGGTTGTGTTCTCTTATTTATTGTTTCTTTTTTACTTTTATTATATTTATTAGAACAAAAAAGCAAAGTGGAGAAAACCACGAAGAACAATGAAAACAAATTCATAAAAGGCGAGCTGGTGTCAAAAACAACCACGACAAGAAAAATCTGAACATACTTGAAGCCGAGTAGAAAAAAGTCATGACAAAAATTGAAATGTACTTTGGAAAATAGCCATGAAAAAAATGGAATATATTTGGAGCCAAGTGGAAAACGTCCAAATGTGAACATAAAGCAAAACGTACTCGGAGCAAATAAAAACGGACAAACCAGAAAAATAGTGAAAAAGGAACAAAACAAAGAAATTCTACCCTCCTTTCCTCCTTATTAGATTTCTATTATATATATATATATATATATATATATATATATATATATATATATACTATTTGATCAAGATTCATATTCAGGTTACTCGGAGAGATCTTATTGGATTAAATTCCTAGCTGTCTATATTCTTATATTTTTCTATTTGGATTACATATTCGGATTACCCGGAATCTAAGAGATCTAATTGGATTAGGATTCGTAGCTATCTAGATTACCTTAAGCAGTTTTACACTGTTATATAAAGAGAAGGGCTATAGGTGGTTTCCACATTCAAAATAGTTAAAGGAGAGTCGGACAAAAAAATTGGTGGAGAGAAATATTGCCTCTTTAATATTAGGTATAGAATTGGTCAAACTTAAGAAACTAAAACACGATATTATACTAGAATTGTATTCTTTTATGGACAGATGGAGTGCTTATGTACTACACTATGTGTAGATATATTATAAAAAATATATAAAACTATATAACTAGAAAAAACAGAATGACTTATCCTAATTTATAATCGAGGGAGTAATATTTATAATACATAATAAGTATCACTAGCAAAACGTACTCATGTGTTGTAAGGAAACCCAATCTGTATAGGAATCAAATTTTATATTATCGCTAAACACGCATTGTTCTAACTTGTATGAATATGGATCACGAGTCCGTGTCACATACGAGATACAAAGGGCACAACTCAATACTTATTGTAATCGGAACTTGTTTCTTTCATAGCTAAATGTAAGTTATTCTAACTCGTATAAGTATGTGTCATATTAGTATGCTAATAAAGGAATACATTTTTATAATAAACATATTGGAAGAGACAAATGATAACATTTTTTATAAATCTAGTAAATTTATTTTGGGACGTAGAGAGTGGACGAATGAGTTGTAGTTAATTACAGCTGAGTCTGCACGGAACTTGTTCAATCGGACTCGAGCTAGCTGCCCTGAGCTGCGTGGCACAGCTCTGATCCACGGCTCCACGCTGTTTGTTCGGACTGATTACTGAGAGACATAGTCCAGTTGAGCAGCAGATGCACAATGCAAAGGCAGACCGCAGAGCACACAGGCATGTGGCAGCTGCTGCCGCAGATCCTCGAAGCCGACAAGCGAGCCCCATTCCGCCATGTGTCACTTGCAACGGGAACATGATCCACGTTCCTGTTTCCATGTACCCAGGGGCGGATCCAGAACGGGGCTGCGTCCCGGGTTGAGCTGTTGATTCACATTCAAAACAGTCTGATCTTGCTTCCTAGGCCTCCTTTTATCTAATTAAGATCATAATTTTTTAGGCTAAACACTACATATGTTACAGGGGCTACATGGACTCGCCCCGGGCTGCAGCCCAGGCAGCCCGGGCCCTGGATCCGCCCCTGCATGTACCACGGTCCGAAAACGTCTATGTTCTAGGAACGAGAACCACGTTATAAAATGATACCTCGAGTTTTCGTGAATGGGAACGGGAACAGTCAGTCCAGGGCGGTAGCGCTGGAGCCACGGATTGCTGCCCCTTTCCCATGTGTTTTCCGTTGGACGCCAACGGGCGGCTCGACCTCACCCTTTATCCTTCGGTATCTGCAGGGGCGGACCCAACACAAAATCTAAGTGAAAGCACCATACATGTAACTAAACAAATAGGCTCTATACTGCAAGTTGGTAGCTTCAACCAATAGTACGCTTCCAAATTCGATAATATGGAATTGTCAGTTCACTTCCTAATCCGATATGGATGTTGGTCTTGTACCTTCAGTCCTACACAATAAGATTTGACGTTACAAATCGTTTGGAACTGCTGGCGCATGTGTTTTCTGTAATAGTGGTAACATGTTTTCTTTTCTAACATCAAATTAACAGTTAACATAACAAGGATGAACATAAATTAATTTTCCGTCTCCACGATGCACCACTCCAACAGACGATAACACCGCCCTGTTGACACATCATCATTGCTACTTTGCACCATCTTACGATGATGATGTCTTGCTTAGGCCTACTACTCTTTCTATATTTTGAAACTTTTGCTCAGCATCATGACACTCCAACTTGAAAATTCGTATGGTACATTCTAAGGACAAAAGGGGACACCCCGCCAGAAGTATGTACAGTCACATTGCAAAGAATTGATATCATACTATGCTTGTCCATCTAAAAAACGTTGAACTTTACGAAGTTTGTTTCAAAATACATTTAGTGTTATATAATAGCTAGTTTGACTATAAGAATGTGTATGTAAGAATGTGAAGAACAAATTTAGAGAGAAAGAAAATGAGTTGTTCTCTTTTCTCTTGTCTTGTTTCCAATACATAAGCCCCTCCTATATATAGCCATACATGTGAGATGGAGTTACGAGAATTGATACTAGGAGAGTTACACCATTGATGAAGTAGAAGGTTATAGCTTTGATGGTATATGGGGTTATGGACATCCACATTAATATTTCATTACACCCCCCCCCCTTGATGTCCATTAACAGTTGAATTGCATGCCTCGTTAAAAACGTTGCCAAGGAAAAACCCAGTGGGAAAAAAACCATGGCCAAGGAAAAAAGAGTACATACATATTCACTCCTCGGATGGCAACATCACTTGATGTCTTTCAGCCGTCGCAATCCAATACCATGTGCCAATTTCTTAAATACTGAAGTAGCGAGTGTCTTTGTAAACAAGTCTGCTAGATTCTCACTTGAACGAATTTGCTGGACTGTTATAATACCATCCTTTTGAAGATCATGAGTGAAGAAAAACTTTGGCGAGATGTGTTTCACTCTATCTCCTTTTATGTACCCATCTTTCAATTGAGTTATGCAAGCCGCATTGTCTTCATGTATAACCGTTGGTACTTCCTTTTCTAAAAATAAATTGCATTCCTTGAGAATATGATGTGTCATATTTCTCAACCAGACACATTCTCTGCTAGCTTCACGGATAGCCAAATTTTCTGCATGGTTAGATGAAGTTGCTGCTATAATTTGCTTCATTGAACACCATGAAATAGATGCACCACCACACATAAATATATATCTCGTTTGTGAACGGCTATTGTGTGGATCAGATAGATATCCTGCATCTGCAAAACCAACAAATCTCGCTGTTGACACCAAATTTTGGTTCGTCGCATAGAATCCCATGATTTAGAACTTACTGGAGAAAGCAATGGTACATGCAGTATCGGTTGGGCAGAACACGGGTTAAAGGTCGGTAAGATTTCAATGACATCATCATCTCAAGGAAGCTCTAGCGGCAAGAAAAGGCATTGACCAAGGACAGGAAGGCACATCGGATTCCGCATAAGGGGAAGTTTAGAGTCCAAGTTATCTTAATTTAGGATATTTTGTTTTCTTTTCCAAGTTTTGTGATTGGTCTTGTTCTACTAGGACTCGTAGTTAAGTCTCGGGTATAAATATTGAACCCCGGCTATTGTAATAGACATCTCCGCGATCAATAAAAAACTAGTACCTTTACTTTTCGGCTTACACCACCCCCTAGGAGTAGGAGTAGAGTAGATTTTGGTTTTTTATCTCTTTAAATCATCTTCCAGTTGCTTTACCTTGTTTATACCTTACTGTGATGATGGTTTCGGTTAGCTTAGCCATTTTGATCCAATCTTGATTGAAGATAGCATGTGGTCAAGGTGTGATTAACCCTAGGTAAGCTTGCTAGTTGATGAAATCTAGTCTAGAGCTGCTATTATGGCTACCATCGATCCGGTCGACCCCCACTGTTAGCACTATATATTGAAAATCATCAGGTAGTAAGTCTTGCTTATGGTCAAACATAGTTTCTGGCTACATGCTATGTCCGCATCGGCTATTTAGCTGATTGCTTGTGCTTTCATGATCGCAGCATGTTTTTCATGATTCTATTATGCGCGTATAGATTCATATTCTTTGAAGATTTAATCTGTTATTTTTATCATGGATGTATCGGTCTGGATCGAACCCCTGCTGTTAGAGATAATAGGTTAGATTCGATAGGTGTATGGATTTATCCACGCTTAATAGTTGAGCGTTTGCATGTTGCGAGTCTTCATTGGAATCAGTTGTTTTAGCCGATAGCTTGCCCATTGAGATATATTGGCTATTCTTATGTTTTTGCTTGTTTTTTACCTTGGTTAATAGCTAATATGTTTGTTAATTAATATGAATGCTCTCACGCCTATCTTTTAACATCTTTAGCATGTTTTCATGATCATCGGCTAAGTTAGATCTATGCAATTGAGTAAATAATAATTGCCGATATGCTCGTTTTTGCTCATCATGCATCATGAACATGCTGGATATCGACTCTCTAGTCGATAGCCTTATTTCATCGGCTACTTAGCCGCACATTTGGAACTATCTGGATAAATACCGGCATGTTCCACCTTAAATTACTGATCAATCTTGTCTCCTTAATTACAGGGTCAAATTGACTGGCACGCCCTAGGTCACGACCATCTGGTCTGGTGTCCTCCTAAGTCCGGGGATAGCTCAGAATGTGCTCCACGTGGTTTCTCTCGGCTTGCTTTGTGTGCCGGCGGCGAGTCACTTTTTGCCGTCGACACCCTCCATGCATTTGTTAGAAAAATATAGACCCATGTCCTCCGTACCTTGCAAATAACGAAGTATATGTTTTATCCCATTCCAATGTCTTCTAGCAGGACATGAGCTATATCTTGCTAATGAATTAATAGCAAATGCAATATCAGGTCGTGTATGAGTAGATAGATATATTAGTGCTCCTATAGCACTTAGATATGGCACCTCAGGACCAAGAATTTCACTATCACATTCTGTAGGTCGAAAAGGATCTTTGGTTACATCAAGGGATCTAACAACCATTGGTGTACTCAATGGATGTGCTTTATCTATGTAAAATTACTTTAGTATTTTCTCTGTGTAAGTCGCATGATGCAAAAGAACTCCATCTTTAAAATGTTCTATTTGCAAACCAAGGCAAAACTTTGTTTTTTCCAGATCCTTCATTTTAAATTCTTTCTTCAAACAATCTTTCGCCTCAGTGATTTCTTGAGGAGTACTGTAACACCCTCGGTGTTACAATGTACAACTTTTCGCTAACACACTGCATAAGCATCATATTTGTGTATACATGTTGGTATTATAGGGTATAAAGCAATTTTTGAAACTTGAAGCGTTCAGTTGAAATAGGAAACGAGATTACATTTCATGTCGCATGGTGTTACTTAGGGTTCTTAATGAATTTTTATTGAACGGAAATGCTATAGGACGCGTATGTGAACTTTAATAAAGTTGGTAGTATAAACTTCATAGGTGACGGTGAAATACTTGCGGTCGGAAATGGGGTTCGCTAGCTAGTGTGTCAAGTAGCTTGGGAAAGGAATGCGACGCGGAACCGTTCGAAGTTTAAGTCATTTCGCGTAAGTTTGAAAATGGGTCGACGAAGCCATGTTCGGCAATTTTTGTAGAGAGATCGGGTTAAGGAGTGGCGAGATGTTTTGGCACGGTTGGCTAGCCCTAGGTACCCTTTTGAGTGTAGAACAACTGGTTTGGCGTTTGGAGCATCGGGTTTGAGTTTTTGAGCCACTTTAATAAGCGTGCAGGTCACATATCTGTGATTGGTGCCAGCGCTGGCCGCGGTCACCCTACTCGGCTCTTGGTGTTACCACGCCAGTGCTCGTCGTCGCTGCGTCTGCTGCCCTACGAGCATGCCATGCGCGGGCCGCTGCACCAGCCGTCCTCACCACTGGCACCGCCCTACTAACCATGCCGTGTTGCTGCCTTGGCACGCTATGCAAGCTCTCGCTCGCACCCTGCCACGCGGTCCCGCATCGCCACGCTGCGCTGCACCGCCGTCGCGCCCGCGCGCACCGCCCCCATGCATGGCCGCGCTACTGGCTAGGGTCCCTGCTGCCGTGCCCCGGCACACGCTCGCGCTCGTACGCGCACTGCACTGGTGGGCCTGGCTGCTCTACCGCCGTCGCGTCCGCTTGCGCTATTCTAGTGTCGAAGTTGGCAAGCGCGCTCACGAGCACCACCTGCGCGTCACTATTGCCATTGACGCAGCGCAACTGCACCCGCGTGGGATGGCCGCCTAATTTCGCCAGCACGCCCGTGTCTGCTGCCACATTTCGTCACTACCTTCCCGGACCTGCCACCCTCTACAACGATCAGTGTCGAGTCACCGTCGGCGCGCGTACGGTGCAGTGTGGCGACATCTTGTGCACGCCTCGCTGCTCCCCATCGCCCATGTGTGCTTGTACCTTGCTTTTACGGCCACGATAGTGTCGAGCCAGGCCGTGCCTTAGTCCCCTGTCTCCGCTGTCGCCATGGCCGGCGGGGTCGCTTCCTTTGATTTGCCATGATGGCAGCACCATAATCCAATTAGTCGCGTCCTCGGCTCCGCTGGGTAGCCAACCGCACAGCCGACCCCACCTCGCTGCTTGTACCGCCGCATAGTGCCTCAATTTGGAATCGCCGCTCCGCCGGGCCCTTAAGACCGGACGGGCACGCGCTGTCGGCTAACCACCTATCCAAAGCACCCCATGGTGATTCCTTGCACCACCGGCCTCATCTCCCCCTCCTAAGTACCCTGCGCACCTCGGTCGTAACGCTACCATAGCCCAGCTTTCCCTGACGCGTCCATGCCATCGCCGTGCGCCGCCACACCACCCCACGCGCATGCGGCCAGCTCGGCTCGGGCCATCTCCGAACGAATCACCGTCTCGAAGGGTTCCATGGTGAGTCACTGGAGCTCACTAGCTACCTATTTTGCCCCGGCCTTACTAACATTCACCGGAACAGCACCGCCGTGTCACACCCAATTTTAAGGATAAAATTGAATGCACTAAACTCGTGTGTGCCCAGGAATCAATCACACACACAAGCTGACAAATTACAATAGTATCATTACAGTGTCTCATACATCAGAGTTATAATAGAACTTAGTCTCATACATCACAGCGGAATAATAAAAATAGAATGAACTCTCGTGGCCGTCATCACAGGGAAGGTCAACTAGTTGACCACAAGCCTAATAATCCTCCGGGAAATCCTCATACCCGTTGTCATCTGTTACCCATCCGGGATTTTTATCCAAGTAAAGAAAATAAACAAGTGTAAGTACATTCCGTACTTAGCAAGCTAACATGGGGTTATGAAGCTCAAAAGGATAGACTCTGGTTTACTGCAGTTAGCATTTTTAATAGGTCAAACTTTTATTCTCAAGTATTATCAAGTTATGCTTAAGCTCCCATTTAAACCCACATAATCATATATCAGAACCATTTAAGTCGGGAAACATCATAGTAACATCATCCTAGTCATCATGTATGATCAACATTATAAGTAGCCATTTATTCTGTGAGTTTTCCGGGCCGCTCGTAACCGTGAGCACGGCTGTTATAACAGTTTGTTACCCTCTGCAGAGGTGGTGCACATTCACCGTGAGTCGTGATCCCCATACGCCCGGGTTAATTACTCCCATGTCACTACCAAGGTGAGCGGGCAGGGTACACTATGAAGCCATTTCATAGGTTTCCCTAACAGGTTAGGGCCGCTAGGTTTCCTTGGCAGGCAGATGTAGGAACCCCCCTTTCCTATGGCACAAATCCATCGCGGCTATACTCATAGGAACAGAGGCAGCCCTATATCCAAAGTGGCAAGCCCCATTTGCGCCAAAAAGGTAACCTCTAACCAGCTAGGAAAGGTCCTATTACTGAGCTAAAGTCAGAGCCATATGACTCTCTCGGTTGCACTGTCAGTCCTAGCTTTTGCCGACAGATAAGTCCTTATGGAGGGCAGGGAGCAACATGAACAAAGGTCATTTGCACTTTCGCCCTATGGAACAGTTGTTATAATTCATGTTACTCACTTTGTTCCATAGTATCATTCATCTATAAGTATATCAATGTTCAGTTAGAGCACTAGCAATCTACCCATATGCATTTAACCCATAGGAGACAAGGAACGGGATATCAATCACTAGGATGTCCTTACTGTTATCAAATTAGACACATGCAAATGAGTAATTGATTAAAGTGAAATAGGACATCAAGGAAGGCCCATGTTATACTTGCCTTGGTTCACAAACTTGTGCTGGTCCTGCTGGTCGTCGAAGAGTTCTTGGTCTCCAACGTTTTCCTCACCGTCTGAACGCGACCAACACGGCAACATACAACATTCCAAAAGCATTCATGCAAAGCAAACATTCCTATCATTAGAACAGTACACCAACAGTATTGAAAACAAGATAAAATGTTTGTAAAACTAATCTACGTTTCTCTACGATCACGTCAACGCGAAGTTCACGAAAAACGGAGCTAAAATGCGAAAGTTGTGATTAAAACGGGTTTTCCTATAGCCCTATATTTAATTAATTCTAATCATGAAATTAAAAAGTTCCAAACTTGATTAACAGTAGTTCTAACATGTAGCCTATGAAATTACGAAGCTAACGCGATTTGAATGGATCAATTCGGAGCTAAAACGACAATTTTATAAGCGAAACAGTTCAAATGGCATTTCTGTAAATACTGAAAGCGTACTTTTGACTTAAGCCGATGACTTTACGCTTTCAAAACAAGATTGCGCATTCGGGGAAATACGCTAAGGACGGCGGGTTAGGACTTAGAAAGATCCAGGGACTCTTTAGCAAATTTACCCGCGAAGGGGTATCTTCCTCTCAGAGCCGTTGATCCAGCAACGGACGGCTTGGATTAGAGAGGGGAAGAGAGAGAAAGGGGTGGTGGCCGGAATCAGCAGCTCCGGCGGCGGCGCTCCATGGACGGCGACGTGGAGCTCACCGGCGTGAGTGGATCAGGCCCTACGGGCCATGGTTCGCCAATCCGAGACCATGGGGAAGATGCGGGGGTTCACACGACCTCGGCCAGGCCGAGAAGGCGGCCGGAGGAGAGGGCCGAGGCGGCAGTCGCCATGGCCGGCGACAAGAGCTCGTCGGCGCACCCGAAAACGGACATACAAGCCACCAAATGCCAAGGGAAATGGTTGGGGAGAGAGAGGGGAGAAAGGGGATTCTCACCGCGGGGAAAACAAAGGCGGAGGCGGCTCGCGGACGGTGGCTCGCACACGGCGGATCCCGCGAGCGCTGCAGCGGTTGCGTGGCTTCCTCGACTCGAGCAAGTGCGAAAAGGGAGTGGGGAAGGGCAGCAGGGGGAGCGGGGAAGGGCTCTGCTCCCTTTTTGTAGAGGCAGGGGGCGCGGGGAGAGACGCTCCCACATCTAGGAGTGGGCGCGGCGGTTGCATCATGGGCTGGGCGCAGGCGCGGGACGTTCGGAGGTGGAGGACGGGGCTGACGCATGGGACCGAGCGGGCAGCGGCTGAGGCGCGGGATAACGCGGCGGCAGCGGTTGCGGGCGCATGGCGCTGACGAGCGGGCCCGGGATGGCAGCGACTGAGAGCGGGGTGGGGCGCGGCAACAGCCGCCTGGCCGAGCTGGGCCGGCCCAGGAAAGAAGCGGGGAAGGGAGGCGAAGGCGGGCTGGGGAAGTTGGACCAGCAGGCCAAGCCAGGCCGGCGGGAAAAAAAAATAGCCAGCAGGCCGAAATGAAGAAAGCAGGGGGAGAAAATGAATTTCTTTTCTTTTTTTTCCAAATAAACTTTCCAAACTCATTTTCAAGTTGAATTTGAATTCATTTGAACTTTGAATCAAGACCAATCATCATAAAAATAAATATGCAGCGGCATGTATGCATCAACATGTTTCTATCTTTATATTTACTTTTAATTTCATAAAAAAAATATTATTTCCTAAATTTGAAATGCACATATAATTACATAAATAAATCAAATTTAACTATTTTAAAATAATGTAAATTTTAGGGTGTTACAATTCTACCCCCCTTAAGATGAATCTCGTCCTCGAGATTCGGAAGACGTCGGCTAGGAGATAGAGATACTTTGTCTATATATTCTTCTTTACTTCATCGTGTAGTTCCATCTCTGCTCGAACTTGGAATACAATTCTTGATCCTTGGTGTCACTCGAACCTTCTTAGCACAACTCCCCATTGCTAAGGGCATCGGTCATGACTTTTGCTTCTCCAAGTGATAGCACTTTTCCAAGTCATAATCAATTTTCATTCCAACGAGGATATCACCAACTCAAGACCAACTTAGTGAAGATGTCCTGTAGATTCTTGATCCAAACTAACTTAAAAGCTTCTCCAGTGGCTCTACCAAAATCTTAATGATCTTGGAGAAACCTTCGTTGAACCTTTAACCAACCTCATTGAGACTCTGGGTTTCTCTCACATCTTTGGGTACCACCACGCTTCCACTGCGCAAACAAGAACGTAGGACACTTCGGCTTGCAAATTCTTCCACTTGGCTACCCCCCTTAAGAAAAGATAAACTAGGGGACACCAAAGTATAGCTTACATCTACTTCTTTTAGATAAGCTATCGAGTATCGAGATGTTCTGACATTCCAACGATACAATTGTGTATGGGCAAGAAACCTTCCACAACTTCCTTATAGAACACTTTTCCAAATTCTGCAGTTAACTTGGTCGAAAACAGTACACAACAGGAACTACTCTAGATTCCAAACAGCACTGATGCATCGCCTTGTGATTTTCGTATCTCCATAACCAAAATAGCTATCAAGGTGATTCTTTCGCTCAGAGAAAGATATTGAAGTCTACTATTGTCCAGAATTTTCTCATGATTTTTGGTTGTCCAAGAATAGAGATATAAGCTGAAGAGTGCAGATTGCTCCGAAAAGACAGGATAGTGAAAACAGAAGAAAACCAAAACTCGACTATTTATTTCATTAATCCTTATGCCTTAGGCCTATAACTAAATGAAATTGTGGGAACACCCAACAAGATCATTGCAATCATTACAAAGATCCAAAACAATCATAAGCATAATGATAATTCAACAATCAATAGAGATGCACAACTCAATCATTGACACAACTTGTGATACTATCGTTTTTATTGTGCTAGGGGTAACAATCCTAAAACTTATCTTCAGATTACGCAAGAAGATGGTGAGGAGTAGTTCTAATAGCATATCAAATCAATGAGTGAAGATGAGAACAAAGACTTTAAAATAAGCACCAAGGTAGAGATGAATAGCAAAGGTAGAGATATAGTATAGAAGAAAATATCAAGATCTATAGAACAAGGATTCTATAGCAATTTCAAATCCTTAAGATGACCAATTTCTAACTAGGCTTGCGTCCTACAGTCAACCTGGCTCTGATACCAATTTGTCACACCCAATTTTAAGGATAAAATTGAATGCACTAAACTCGTGTGTGCCCAGGAATCAATCACACACACAAGCTGACAAATTACAATAGTATCATCACAGTGTCTCATACATCAGAGTTATAATAGAACTTAGTCTCATACATCACAGCGGAATAATAAAAATAGAATGAACTCTCGTGGCCGTCATCACAGGGAAGGTCAACTGGTTGACCACAAGCCTAATAATCCTCCGGGAAATCCTCATACCCGTTGTCATCTGTTACCCATCCGGGATTTTTATCCAAGTAAAGAAAATAAACAAGTGTAAGTACATTCCGTACTTAGCAAGCTAACATGGGGTTATGAAGCTCAAAAGGATAGACTCTGGTTTACTGCAGTTAGCATTTTTAATAGGTCAAACTTTTATTCTCAAGTATTATCAAGTTATGCTTAAGCTCCCATTTAAACCCACATAATCATATATCAGAACCATTTAAGTCGGGAAACATCATAGTAACATCATCCTAGTCATCATGTATGATCAACATTATAAGTAGCCATTTATTCTGTGAGTTTTCTGGGCCGCTCGTAACCGTGAGCACGGCTGTTATAACAGTTTGTTACCCTCTGCAGAGGTGGTGCACATTCACCGTGAGTCGTGATCCCCATACGCCCGGGTTAATTACTCCCATGTCACTACCAAGGTGAGCGGGCAGGGTACACTATGAAGCCATTTCATAGGTTTCCCTAACAGGTTAGGGCCGCTAGGTTTCCTTGGCAGGCAGATGTAGGAACCCCCCTTTCCTATGGCACAAATCCATCGCGGCTATACTCATAGGAACAGAGGCAGCCCTATATCCAAAGTGGCAAGCCCCATTTGCGCCAAAAAGGTAACCTCTAACCAGCTAGGAAAGGTCCTATTACTGAGCTAAAGTCAGAGCCATATGACTCTCTCGGTTGCACTGTCAGTCCTAGCTTTTGCCGACAGATAAGTCCTTATGGAGGGCAGGGAGCAACATGAACAAAGGTCATTTGCACTTTCGCCCTATGGAACAGTTGTTATAATTCATGTTACTCACTTTGTTCCATAGTATCATTCATCTATAAGTATATCAATGTTCAGTTAGAGCACTAGCAATCTACCCATATGCATTTAACCCATAGGAGACAAGGAACGGGATATCAATCACTAGGATGTCCTTACTGTTATCAAATTAGACACATGCAAATGAGTAATTGATTAAAGTGAAATAGGACATCAAGGAAGGCCCATGTTATACTTGCCTTGGTTCACAAACTTGTGCTGGTCCTGCTGGTCGTCGAAGAGTTCTTGGTCTCCAACGTTTTCCTCACCGTCTGAACGCGACCAACACGGCAACATACAACATTCCAAAAGCATTCATGCAAAGCAAACATTCCTATCATTAGAACAGTACACCAACAGTATTGAAAACAAGATAAAATGTTTGTAAAACTAATCTACGTTTCTCTACGATCACGTCAACGCGAAGTTCACGAAAAACGGAGCTAAAATGCGAAAGTTGTGATTAAAACGGGTTTTCCTATAGCCCTATATTTAATTAATTCTAATCATGAAATTAAAAAGTTCCAAACTTGATTAACAGTAGTTCTAACATGTAGCCTATGAAATTACGAAGCTAACGCGATTTGAATGGATCAATTCGGAGCTAAAACGACAATTTTATAAGCGAAACAGTTCAAATGGCATTTCTGTAAATACTGAAAGCGTACTTTTGACTTAAGCCGATGACTTTACGCTTTCAAAACAAGATTGCGCATTCGGGGAAATACGCTAAGGACGGCGGGTTAGGACTTAGAAAGATCCAGGGACTCTTTAGCAAATTTACCCGCGAAGGGGTATCTTCCTCTCAGAGCCGTTGATCCAGCAACGGACGGCTTGGATTAGAGAGGGGAAGAGAGAGAAAGGGGTGGTGGCCGGAATCAGCAGCTCCGGCGGCGGCGCTCCATGGACGGCGACGTGGAGCTCACCGGCGTGAGTGGATCAGGCCCTACGGGCCATGGTTCGCCAATCCGAGACCATGGGGAAGATGCGGGGGTTCACACGACCTCGGCCAGGCCGAGAAGGCGGCCGGAGGAGAGGGCCGAGGCGGCAGTCGCCATGGCCGGCGACAAGAGCTCGTCGGCGCACCCGAAAACGGACATACAAGCCACCAAATGCCAAGGGAAATGGTTGGGGAGAGAGAGGGGAGAAAGGGGATTCTCACCGCGGGGAAAACAAAGGCGGAGGCGGCTCGCGGACGGTGGCTCGCACACGGCGGATCCCGCGAGCGCTGCAGCGGTTGCGTGGCTTCCTCGACTCGAGCAAGTGCGAAAAGGGAGCGGGGAAGGGCAGCAGGGGGAGCGGGGAAGGGCTCTGCTCCCTTTTTGTAGAGGCAGGGGGCGCGGGGAGAGATGCTCCCACGTCTAGGAGTGGGCGCGGCGGTTGCATCATGGGCTGGGCGCAGGCGCGGGACGTTCGGAGGTGGAGGACGGGGCTGACGCGTGGGACCGAGCGGGCAGCGGCTGAGGCGCGGGATAACGCGGCGGCAGCGGTTGCGGGCGCATGGCGCTGACGAGCGGGCCCGGGATGGCAGCGACTGAGAGCGGGGTGGGGCGCGGCAACAGCCGCCTGGCCGAGCTGGGCCGGCCCAGGAAAGAAGCGGGGAAGGGAGGCGAAGGCGGGCTGGGGAAGTTGGACCAGCAGGCCAAGCCAGGCCGGCGGGAAAAAAAATAGCCAGCAGGCCGAAATGAAGAAAGCAGGGGGAGAAAATGAATTTCTTTTCTTTTTTTTTCCAAATAAACTTTCCAAACTCATTTTCAAGTTGAATTTGAATTCATTTGAACTTTGAATCAAGACCAATCATCATAAAAATAAATATGCAGCGGCATGTATGCATCAACATGTTTCTATCTTTATATTTACTTTTAATTTCATAAAAAAAATATTATTTCCTAAATTTGAAATGCACATATAATTACATAAATAAATCAAATTTAACTATTTTAAAATAATGTAAATTTTAGGGTGTTACACGCCGTGACTGCTGGACCTCCGCCATCGTGGTCAGACCGCGCTGCTACATCTCGGCTCACGTTTTCTTTGGCCTACACTTCACATTCGCTCCTGTTGTGAAGGTAGGGTTTTCTGAGGGCGTAGCTGTAAAATGGTAGACTAGCGGAACAGTGCGTTTAGCGGTCGCGGAAATTCAGAGTAGTCCGAGGTTGTTTCTGCTTATTGCCTGGCGCGCGTGGGTCTTTCCCGTTGCGGGCCATCGTTCGGCTGGGCCGCGCCCCCGTGTGGGCCGCGCTGCGCGTGCGCGCGTCACGCCGTTTTGGGCCGAGCTGAAGTGCATGGGCCGTGCGATTGAATTGCGTTTTTCAATTTCCAGTAAAATAGGAAGTGTTTATTCAATAAAGTTTTTAGCTAAACTTGGATAAATTGTAGTAAATTGTGTAATTGTCCAAAAATAGTAAAACCAATTTTGTTAGGATCACAAAAATACCATCTACTTGTTAGTGTAGTTAGATTATAGTTAGCTGTGATAATGGTAGGTTCATAAATTCAAACTAGATGGCTTAGTATTATGTGGATTAATAATTATAGGAATTTTCATGGTAGATTGGTGATGGATATCGCTATAAAAATTTTACAGTAGGCTCACTAGGTTATTATGTACTTGCTGTAAATTTTGTAGCCTTAGAGTGGGTTGCGAAATAGAATAGCTTTTACCCTTGCTTTATCGTATATAGCGTAGATCAGTGTTAGTAGTATGAATACATGTAGTTATTATAATATTGTATGCCATACGTCAAATTTGTTATCGGCAACGATAGATAGCTTAATATTATGGTCAGTAGCACTAGTTTAGTGGTTAAACAGATGTACCTGTATTTTAAGAGTTGTTGTTGCTATATTACTAAGCATTGTATCATCATTTCATGCATGTAGATTATGAGCTGGTAGATTTCGTACCCGTCGACGAGCAGGAGTATGATGAGGTGATTGAGGAGTACGAGGAGGAGATCCTCGTGCAGGAGGGAGCCCCAAAGCCTGTTGGTGCTGACCTTACTGACCCGTCACCTGCCCAAGGCAAGCCCCGGTGCATAACCTATATTTTAATGATCGTTGAATATATATATATATATATATATATATATGTGTGTGTGTGTGTGTGTGTGTGTGTGTGTGTGTGTGTGTGTGTGTGTGTGATGTGCATTTAAGTTATAGGCATTTTATGGAAACTACATGCATAAATATATCTACCTATGAGTCCTACTAGTACAGGTCGAGTAGCTGCTATGCTCAGGATATCGGTAGCGTGAGTAACCTGCCGTTACTCGCAAATAGGTGATAAATATGATCACTCATGGTAAAATAGTGGAAAGGAAAATGGTGACCGGGCAGGGATATGGTTTGGGTACTGGTGGGTATAAGGGGTTGTGTCCTACGGCCAACAGGGCATGACTTGGTTACACTTTTTCCCTATCCATATCGATTAAGGACCGGTTGTTGCAATAGACTCTAGGCAAGTCATAGATCTATTGTCCCGAGTGCATACTTGGGTATGGGCGTAGGGAAGACTTGTTGCTCTCTTGTCGCGGATCTGGCTCTTTCTGGACCGACTGATTGGAGGCAGAGATGGTGGATGTCCTTGCACCACACTGAGTCCGGGACTTAGGAGTGGGGGCTTGGAGTCCAAGTTTGGACAGGGACCTGGACACCTGGGACAGTAGAGTGATGGGTTAGTCCTGCTTGTGCCTGGGGTACAAGCGGGGCGTGTGTTTTCGGGACACCCAGCTGGGCACATTGGTTTGCAAATCGCCGCCGAGTTGGTACGACTTGTCTTAACTCTAGCATCGTAGTAAGAACTGAAAGATGGAAGATGATGAAATAGAACTGATTGCTCAACTCTTGCTTGAAAGTAGAACAGGTGCCTATATAGACTGGATAGATAATAACTTAATGCGGCCAATAATAATAACCTAAATAAGGACTCACTATTAGTATTGCTTTCTGCTAAAATAAACCAGCGAGCCATAAAGATTCTCATGTTCCTTGGAGTTGGGAAATTATTCCCTAGTCGAATAAGTCTTATGAGTACATTGTGTACTCAGGGTTTATTTACCCCTGTTGCAGATGATACATGAGAAGTACCTTTATGTGGAGGATTCTTCTAGTGGGCTCAAACAGATCCTCGTTCTTATCACTAGATGTTTATTTTGAATTCCGTTGTTTGTCATTCCGCACTCCGACATTTGGTATTGTAATAATGTACCTTTTAAGAAGCTCTGATGTATGAAATGGACAAGTATTGTAACTCGTTCTCATTATTGGATCCTTGGGAAAAATGTGGATCTTTCGAGTTCTCCCTTGGGGTGTGCCCGATGGATACCGCTCACTGTAGCTTGCTTTCGGGGTGCTTAGTGTCTGGTGGAAGACGAGCACCTCCGTAAGTGTGCTATTTCGGGTGGTTCTACCATAGGTGGTACCAGAGCCAGTAATGGTTACGAGTTTCATTACTCTTTTTCAAAACTTAAAAATTTGATCAACAAAAGTTTTGCAAAAAGTAGGATGCGATTATATTAGGTAAATACGTATAAGCCCTAGCAATATGGTCTATCTAGGACAGCGGCACTGGTGTTATCTAATCAGTTTTTTGTAGGTACACTGACTTACGTTGCGTAAGAAATTGCTTAGTATACGGAATGTGAGTGTGCGATGTGCCAAAAATTTTACAAATGCCGCTATATTCCAGCTTGAGTGAACGTATAGGCCGAAGCATGCATCATAATAATAGCATCTTACTCAAACTGAAATCCCTCTTCACGTATAATTGAGTTAGTAAATTGATAGGACTAACTAAAGGAATGCTTTAATAAATGTGCTACCATTTCTCTAATCCCTTGATTTTGATCGAGAAGGTGTTCTAATGGATGGTTCATTTCTCTTACAGATGAATCTAAGGTCCAGACGTGATAGCACCAGTTCGGGGGTGGCTCACGGTTTTGGCAAGGGCCAAGGTGAGAGTGGTCAGGCCATTGAGCATGGCAACGGGGGGCGGGGGTCAGGAGGTTCCACCTTTGGCTCCTCATCCTTTCCCGCCACCGCCACCGCCAATGACTCATGCTGAGATGATGGTGGAGCTATTGGCTGCTCGCCGAGAGTTAGCCCGTGCCATGGAGATAATGGCACAAGCTATCGTTGGCTTCACCCGTGGTGGCCACGGGGGCAACAGTGGGAACGGCAGTGGTGCCCGCCGTCCTGAGGGACCCTCCTCTTACTAAGACTTCCTCAAGACTCACCCACCCACTTTCACACCGTCAGATGAGCCCCTGGATGCGGAGCACTGGCTTCGTATCCTAGAGCAGAAGTTTCTATTGCTCGATGTGGCCGACGAGCAGAAAGTGCGCTTTGCAGCGCAGCAGCTATTGGGGTTCACAAGTGCATGGTGGGATACTTTTCATGCCATGCAGTAGCCAGATCATTCAGTAACCTGGCAGGAGTTCACCATGGCATTCAGAGAGTTCTATATTCCTGTTGGTGTCATCAACCGAAAACTGACTGAGTTCTTGGAGCTGCGATAGGGGAGTATGACAGTGATGGACTATGTGAATAAGTTCAATCACTTGGCCCAGTATGCTGGCATTCATGTGGACACTAACGACAAGAAGAAGGACCGCTTCTTTCGTGGTCTGTCTTCCATCCTTCAGGAGAAGCTGTACAAGGCAAACTATCCGACCTTTGGGGCACTGATGAACGCCACCATTGCCATGGAGGGCTTTCAGTGGGAGTCCCAGGCATAGTGGAAGAGGAAATGGGTGGCTGTGGGGTCTTCTAGCCACCCTCACACTCAGAAGGTACAGGTTGTCCAGCGGGGGCCCTATCAATCATTAGGCGGGCCTTCGTTTTGGCAGCCCCGGCAGACTTCTCAGACTTCCTCCACACAATACCGTGGACCGCCGCAGTAGGTGCAGCCCCAGCAACCTCAGGGACAGCAGGTCCCACCTCGTCAGGGATTTGGGAACAAGCCCGGTGCTTGCTTCAAGTGTGGCAAAGTTGGCCACAATTCCCAGGAGTGTCCCCAGAACCAGCCAGCTCAGTCCGCTCAACCGTCGGCGAACTCCAGGCTTGTTAGGAGGACCATAATCAAGAAGAAAGTGTCCAGCAGATCTAGCCAGGTGCATTTCATAGATGCTGAGTAGATTTTGCAGCAGGAGCCGGTGATGGCTGGTATGTTTACCATCGACTCCCATCCAGCTTATGTGTTGTTTGATTCTAGTGCATCACACTCCTTTATGAGCATGGGGTTTGTAGAGCGGCACAACTTACCACTTATGGCTATACCGTATGCCTATAAGATCCGTACTGCAGGTTTACAAATGTTCATCAATACCTGAACAGATATAGTAAGCTTGGTATTAGCCACCCACACTTACCGCCTACAGTTCATGGTAATGCCTGGGCAAGGCATTGATGCTATTCTTGGAATGAACTGGTTGCGTGTGTATGGGGCACTCTTAGATATGAAGAGAAGTGTGGAGTTACGGCTTCCTTCTTTTGAGAATAGGATGTCTCTTATTGTACCCTCAGCTCCAGTCTTACCTGTTGCTGCCCATGCTAAAGACTCTCCTAATCTTACCTTCATTCTGGTAGTATGTGAGTTCCCGGTTGTTTTCCCTGAAGATCTTCCTAAGTTGCCACCGGACAGAGAGGTAGAATTCTCCATTGAGCTAGAGCCTGGTACTGCCCCTATCTCTAGATACCCGTACCGCATGGCTCCAAGGGAACTAGCAGAAATGAAGAGGCAACTGGAAGAGTTGATGGAAAAAGATTTCATCCGTCCTAGTTCTTCACCATGGGGTTGCTCGGCTATTTTTGTGAAGAAGAAGGATGGTACTCTGTGGATGTGTGTGGATTACCGCCCTCTTAAAGTGGTACTAGTTAAGAACAAGTATCCTTTGCTCCACATAGATACTTTATTCGACCAATTAGCTGGTGCCAAGGTGTTCTCGAAGATTGATCTTCGATCAGGCTACCATCAGATCAAGATCAGGCCACATGATATACCAAAGATAGCTTTCTCTACTAGGTATGGGTTGTATGAGTACCTAGTGATGTCTTTTGGTCTCACCAACGCTCCTACCTTCTTCATGTACCTGATGAATTCAGTTTCCATGCCGAAGCTAGATACGTTTGTGGTAGTATTCATTGATGATATACTGATTTATTCCAAGAATGATGAAGAGCATGCCCAACACCTTTGGATAGTACTAACTCAACTAAGGGAGCACAAGTTGTATGCTAAATTCAGCAAGTGCGAATTTTGGTTGGATCGAGTACAGTTTTGGGGGCATGTGTTGACACCTAAAGGCATTTCGGTAGATCCCAGCAAGGTGCAGGATGTATTGGATTGGAAGTCTCCTAAGTCTGTGCACCAGATTCATCAGTTCCTGGGTCTAGCTGGGTACTATCGGCGTTTCATTCTAGATTTCTCTAAGATAGCACAACTGATGACCAAGCTGCTCCAAAAAGAAGTCAAGTTTGACTAGAGCCCAGTCTATGAAGAAGCTTTCCAAGCTCTGAAGACTTTTCTGGCCACTACTCCTGTGTTGGCCCAACCAGATATTGATAGGCCCTTTGATGTATATTGTGATGCCTCGAAGACTGGGTTGGGGTGTGTGCTTATGTAAGATGGGCATGTGATAGCTTATGCTTCATGCCAACTAAAAAAACATGAAGTAAATTACCCCACTCATGATTTAGAGCTGGCTGATGTGGTCCATGCTCTAATGATTTGGAGGCACTATCTGTTGGGCAACAAAGTGTATATCTTTACAGATCACAAGAGCCTCAAGTATATTTTCACTCAGTCTGAGCTAAATATGAGGCAAAGGAGATGGTTAGAATTGATAAAGGATTATAACTTGGAACTCCATTATCACCCAGGAAAGGCTAATGTTGTAGCTGATGCTTTGAGCCAAAAGTCACACCAGGTTGAGGAAACACCTTTGTCTCTCAACGACGTAGAGGTGTTGGCTCACATTGCATTAACCTCAGAATTGCTGGAGCAGATTATTCTTGAGCAGAGGCAAGACCCCGAAGAGATTCCTCACATCAGGAAGTTGATGGCTGAAGGGCGTGGCCCTCACTTTAGTGTGGATGAGCATGGAGTAGTGAGATACAAGGATAGACTGGTGGTTCCATCCAATGAGGAGCTGAAAAGGAAGATTTTGAATGAAGCCCATCATTCAAAGCTGTCTATCCATCCTCGCAGCAACAAGATGTATCATGATCTACGCCATTTGTACTGGTGGTCCAACATGAAGCAGGACATCACCTGGCACATCGTGGAGTGTGACACTTGTGGTAGAGTTAAGGCAGATCATATGCGTACTCTAGGATATCTACAGCCCTTGCCCATTCCTATTTGGAAGTGGGAAGATATTTCCATGGATTTCATTGTGGGTTTACCCGGCACAACCAAAGGCTATAACTCTATCTGGGTCATTGTGGATCACCTCACCAAATCAGCTTATTTCCTTCCAGTGAATTCTAAATATTCTGCCAGACAATATGCCGAGTTGTACTTGGATTGGATTGTGAGTCTACACGAAGTTTCCCTCACTGTCATCTCTGATAGGGGATCAGTTTTTGTCTCTCGCTTCTGGGAGCAACTCCAGGAGTGCCTTAGAACTAGTCTCCTCCACAGTTCAACCTATCACCCCCAGACTGATGGTCAAACCGAAAGGGTAAATCAAGTGCTCAAAGACATATTGAGAGCTTGCGTCGTTTCGTTCCCTGAGAAGTGGGATGCCTGCTTGAAGCTAGTAGAATTCTCTTACAATAATAGCTAGCAAGAGAGCATCCGCATGGCACCATTTGAAGCTCTGTTTGGAAAGAAATGTCAGACGCCACTTAGTTGGGTTGAAGTGGGAGACCATGGATACTTTGGGCCAGAATTCATCAAGGAGGCTCGTGAGCAAGTCGTTCTTATTCAGAGTCATTTGAAGGCAGCTCAGAGTCGACAGAAAGCCTATGCCGACAAGCGAAGAAGGCCTTTGGAGTTTGAAGTTGGGGATTATGTGTACCTCAAGGTGTCTCCTATGAGAGGAGTGCATCGGTTTGGTATCCATGGCAAGCTAGCTCCCCGATATGTGGACCCTTACAAAATCTTGAAGCAGTGTAGCCCAGTTGCTTACCGTCTACATCTTCCAGATATTCTATCTACAGTACACAATGTGTTTCATATATCACAACTGAAGAAGTGTTTGTAGGTTCCTGATGAAGCTGTGGAAATTGAAGGACTTCCTCTCCAGTCGGATTTGACTTATGTTGAGCACCCTGTAAAAATCCTGGATGAGAAAGAAAGAGTAACCAAGAACAGGGTGGTAAAATTTTACAAAGTGCAATGGCAAAACCATTCCGAGGATGAAGCCACCTAGGAGCAAGAGAGTTACTTATTGAAGCAGTATCCCCACCTCCTCTCTGGTGCTGATAGTTAGTTGCTGCGTCAAAATGTATTTCCTATCTCCTTCTCACACTAGGCACATGAAATCTCGGGTCAAGATTTTGTTTTAGGGGGGGGGGTAGATTTGTAACACCCTTGGTGTTACATTGTACAGCTTTTCGCTAACACACTGCATAAGCATCATATTTGTGTGTACATGTTGGTATTATAGGGTATAAAGCAATTTTTGAAACTTGAAGCGTTCAGTTGAAACAGGAAACGAGATTACATTTCATGCCGCATGGTGTTACTTAGGGTTCTTAATGAATTTTTATTGAACAGAAATGCTATAGGACTCATATGTGAACTTTAATAAAGTTGGTAGTATAAACTTCATAGGTGACGGTGAAATACTTGTGGTCAGAAATGGGGTTCGCTGGCTAGTGTGTCAAGTAGCTTAGGAAAGGAATGCGACGCGAAACCATTCGAAGTTTAAGTCATTTCACGTGAGTTTGAAAATGGGTCGACGAAGCCATGTTGGGCAATTTTTGTAGGGCGATCGGGTTAAGGTGTGGCGAGATGTTTTGGCACGGTTGGCTAGCCCTAGGTACCCTTTTGAGTGTAAAACAACTAGTTTGGCGTATGGAGCATCAGGTTTGAGTTTTTGAGCCGCTTTAATAAGCATGCAGGTCGCATATCTGTGATCGGTGCCAGCGCTAGCTGCGGTCACCCTGCTCGGCTCTCAGTGTTGCCATGCCAGCGCTCGTCGTCGCTGTGTCTGCTACCCTATGAGCGCACCATGTGCGGGCCGCTGCACCGGCCGTCCTCGCCACTGGCACCGCCCTACTGACCACGCCACGTTGCTGCCTTGGCACGCCGCGCAAGCTCTCGCTCACGCCCTGCCACATGGTCCTGCATTGCCGCATTGCGCTACACCACCGCCGCGCCCGCGTGCATAGCCCCCACACATGGCCATGCTGCTGGCCAAGGTCCCTGCTGTTGCTCCCCGGCACGCACTCGCGCACGCACGCGCACTGCACCGGTGGGCCCGGCATAGTGCCTCAATTTGGAATCGCCGCTCCGCCAGTTCCTTAAGACCGGCCGGGCACACGCCATCGGCTAGCTACCTATCCAAAGCACCCTGTGGCAATTCCTTGCACCACCAGCCTCGTCTCCCCCTCCTAAGTACCCTACGCACCTTGACCGTAACGCTACCATAGCCCAGCTTTCCCTGACGCGGTCGTGCCATCGCCGTGCGGCGTCGCACCACCCCGCACGCACGCGGCCAGCTCGACTCGGGCCATCTCCGAACGAATCATCATCTCAAAGGGTTCCGTGGTGAGTCATTGGAGCTCACTAGCTACCTATTTTGCCCTGGCCTTGCTGACATTCACCGGAACGGCACCACCGTGACTGTAGGACCTCCGCCATCATGGTCAGACCGTGCTGCTACATCTCGGCTCGTGTTTCCTTCGGCCAGCACTTTGCGTTCGCTCCTAGGTAAGGGTCAGCTCGGTTGTTGGGGAGGGGAAGGTCTGCTGTGGCTGGCGTATGCCGCCGGTGCTAGTGCCGTCGCGCACGCGTCGCGCCGTTTTGGGCCGAGCCGAAGTGCATGGGCCGCGCCATTGAATTGTGTTTTTCAATTTCCAGTAAAATAGGAAGTGTTTATTCAATAAAGTTTTTAGCTGAACTTGGATAAATTGTAGTAAATTGTGTAATTGTCCAAAAATAGTGAAACCAATTTTGTTAGGATCACAAAAATACCATCTACTTGTTAGTGCAGTTAGATTAAAGTTAGCTATGACAATGGTAGGTTCATAAATTCAAACTAGATGGCTTAGTATTATGTGGATTAATAATTGTAGGAATTTTCATGGTAGATTGGTGATGGATATAGCTATAAAAATTTTACGGTAGGCTCACTAGGTTATTATGTACTTGCTGTAAATTTTGTAGCCTTAGAGTGGGTTGCAAAATAGAATAACTATTACCCTTGCTTTATCGTATATAGCGTAGATGAGCGTTAGGAGTATGAATAGATGTAGTTGTTATAATATTTTATGACATACGTCAAATTTGTGATCGGCAATGATAGATAGCTTAATACTATAGTCAGTAGCACTAGCTTAGTGGTTAAACAGATGTACCTGTATTTTAAGAGTTGTTGTTGCTATATTACTAAGCATTGCATCATCATTTCATGCATGTAGATTACAAGCTGGTAGATTTTGTGCCTGTCGACAAGTAGGAGTACGACGAGGTGATTGAGGAGTATGAGGAAGAGATCCTCGTGCAGGAGGGAGCCCCGAAGCCTATTGGTGCTGTATGTATGTATGTATATATATATATATATATATATATATGTGTGTGTGTGTGTGTGTGTGTGTGTGTGTGTGTGTGTGTGTGTGTGTGATGTGCATTTAAGTTATAGGCATTTTATTAAAACTACATGCATAAATATATCTACCTATGAGTCATACTAGTACAGGTCCAGTAGCTACTATGCTCAGGATATAGGTAGCGTGAGTAACATGCATAAATATATCTACCTATGCTCACAAATAGGTGATAAATATGATCACTCAAGGTAAAATGGCGAAAAGGAAAATGGTGGCCGGGCAGGGATATGGTTTGGGTACTGGTGGGTGTAAGGGGTTGTGTTCTGCGGCCAACAGGGCATGACTTGGTTAGACTTTTCCCTATCTGTGTCGATTAAGGACCGGTCGTTGCAATGGACGCTAGGCAAGTCACAGATCTATTGTCCCGAGCGCATACTTGGGTATGGGCACAGGGAAGACTTCTTGCTCTCTTGTCGTGGATCCGGCTCTTTCCAGACTGACTGATTGGAGGCAGAGATGGTGGATGTCCTTACACCACACTGAGTCCGGGACTCAGGAGTGGGGGCTTGGAGTCCAAGTTTGGACGGGGGCCTAGACACCCGGGACAGGAGAGTGATGGGTTGGTCCTGCTTGTGCCTGGGGTACAAGCGGGGTGTGTGTGTTTTTAGGGCACCCAGCTAGGCACATTGGTTCGCGAATCGCCGCCGAGTCGGTATGACTTGTCTTAACTCTAGCATCGTAGTAAGAACTAAAAGATGGAAGATGATGAAATAGAACTGATTGCTCAACTCTTGCTTGAAAGTAGAACATGTGCCTATATAGACTGGATAGATAATCACTTAATGTGGCCAATAATAATAACCTAAATAAGGACTCACTATTAGTATTGCTTTCTGCTAAAATAAACCAGCGAACCATAATGATTCTCATGTTCCTTGGAGTCGGGAAATTATTCTCTAGTCAGACAAGTCTTGCGAGTACATTGTGTACTCAGGGTTTATTTACCACTATTGCAGGTGATACATGAGAAGTACCTTTGTGTGGACGATTCTTCTGGTGGGCTCAGACGGATCCTCGTTCTTATCGCTAGATGTTTATTTTGAATTCTGCTGTTTGTCATTCCGCACTCTGACATTTGGTATTGTAATAATATACCTTTTAAGAAACTCTAATGTATGAAATGGACAAGTATTGTAACTCATTCTCATTATTGGATCCTTGGGAAAAATGTGGATCTTTCGGGTTCTCCCTTGGGGTGTGCCCGATGGATACCGCCTGTTGTAGCTTGCTTTCGGGGTGCTTAGTGTCTGGTGGAAGATGAGCGCCTCTGTAAGTGTGTTATTTTGGGCGGTTCTGCCACAAGTATCAATTAAGTTTAGATCATCAACATATACAGCTATGATCACAAATTCAGATCCAGATATTTTTTTGAATATACATGGATAAATAGAGTCATTCTTATATCATTTTTTTTATCAAATACTCACTAAGACGATTGTACCACATTCTCCTAGACTGTTTCAATCCATATAGAGATTTGTTCAATTTAATTGAATAATGTTCTCGAGAACCTGCTCCAGGCAGTTTAAATCCTTCTAGTAGTTTCATATATATGTCACTATCAAGTGACCCATATAAATATGTTGTAACAACATCCATTAGATGCAAATCAAGATTCTCTTTTGTTGCCAGACTTATAAGGTATCTAAAAGTTATTGTATCCATCATGGGATGGTATGTTTGTTCATAATTAATTCCCGATCTTTGGGAGAATCCTTGGGCAACCAATCGTGCCTTATATCTTGTGATTTCTCCTTTCTCATTTCATTTTCTAACAAATACCCATTTATAACCAATGGGTTATGACACCATTTGGTATACGGGTTACAAGCCCAAAAACTTCTTGTTTTGCGAGAGAATTCAATTCTGCTTAAATTGTGTCATTCTATTTTGGCCAATCATTTCTTTCTTTGTATTCCTCGACTGAGTGATGTTCTTGATCCTCATTTTTATCCATAACTTGTAGCGCTAGATTATATGCGAATGCATCGTCGATGATGACTTTGTCATGGTTCCAAAATTTTCCCAACATGACATAGTTTAATGAGATCTAATCTTCTAAAGAATTAGGTACCTTTGTGTCCTCTTGAATCATGTCTTCATTTCCTTCAGGATTTTTTTCCTAAATTATTATTTCCTCGATTTGACCATCTTGATTCTTTGCTCCCTTTCATTTTCGAGGATTTTTATCTTTGGAACCCAATGGTCTACCATGTTTTATAGTAGCCTTTGACTCATTAGCAGTAGATGGTTGTCCCTCTTGGACATCAATTTTTTTAGGAGCATTAGCAGCTAGAATATATGACTTAGTCACTCTTTTTAAGTCTATAAAAGCATCTGTCAAATTATTTTCTAAACTTTGTAAATGAATTATCCTTTGAACTTCTTGCTCGCAATGTTTTGTACGAGGATCAAAATGAGATAACGATAATTAATTCTAGCTTATTGCACATGAGACATGACATTGAGTCATGTGATCAAGGTGGAGAAGATCAAGACAAGACTTGGCTTGATAGACCGGTTGCAAGCGTGAAGGGCAAGTTGGAGGCTTTGGAGCGATGGACCGTGTGGCGGTTAAGCTTAAGCAAGATTTGGCGCTAATGGACGAAGGCAAAGGTGAAAAGCAAGTGAAGTCAAGATCGATGAACCAATATGATCACATGATGATATGAAGTGGATCATATCATTGTTGATCATGTTGGTGCATGTGTTGCATCAACATTGGAGGAGATGGAATGGAATGCGCAAGGCAAAGGTATAACCTAGGGAATTTCATTTCATCGGTCATAGGTGTGTAGAGAAGTTGATGACCGGGTTTAGGATAGATGGCCATACTATAAAGAGGGTCAAACTTATTTGCATATCGGTCATCTAGTGCCACTCGAGTGATCTAACTTTGCATCGTCGCTAGAATTGAGTGGCGTGGCAAGTTGAGTGGCTAATCCTTTGGAAAATGATTGTGAAAATTCTAACACACATACACATGGTGGTGTACACTTGGTGGTGTTGGCACATTTATAAAGGAGATGAAGTTGGAGTTGATGTGGATCAACTCGGCGATGGAACGGAGGCGAGAAAGGTTCGAAACTTCACCAGCAGAGTGTCCGACCGTAGAGTGCGGACAGTCTGATGGTGCCACCAACGCCCTATATAGAAAACATAGGGTTTCACAGTGTGCACTGGATGCTAGTCACGCAGTGACCAGACGATGGGTCCTGCGTTCGGTCAGTGGCAGTAGTGAAGGCGCAGGCGTCGGTCTTCGACCGAACACTGGGTGGCTGTGTCTGGTCCCGCTGACATGGCAGCACAAAGAAGAGGAGAAATGATCGGATGCTGATGCTGCGTCTAATCGTGACCGACCGGACGCGTCTAGTCATGAATTTTCACCTCTGGAAGCTTACTGGAAGTGACCGGACGCTGGGGTCCTATGTCCAGTCACTTTGAGTAGCTACGTCCGGTCATCACTTGACCGTTGAGATCAAGCGACTAAGGTTGAACAGAGGCGACATGTGGCGAGCATCCATTGACCGAACACTGAGGTCCTACGTCGGATCGATATGACTGGCGCGTCCGGTCAACCCGAAAAACGCCCAGTGAAGGGGTAACGGCTATTTTAGCCTGTGGGGCTATAAATAGAAGGGGCTCTCAGCCATGGCTTGGGTTGAGCACCTCGGGGGACTTTGTGTCCATGCTTGAGAGTGCTTGGGAGCCCTCCATCTCACATATGCTTGATAGTGATCATCCGATTGTGTGAGAGAGCGATTCCAGTGTGATTGCATCGTGAGGTTGCATCGAGTGGCACTAGGTGATCGAGTTGCAAGCCGGTGGTGCTTGTTACTCTTGGAAGTTGCCACCTCCTAGATGGCTTGGTGGTAGTCTCTGTCGAAGCCCGCAAGAAGCTTGTGCAGTGCTCTGGAGAAGAGCTTTGTGAGGGGCATTGTGCTCGCCCTGTGGGAGCCATGAAGAGCAACTCTAGTAAAGCGTGTCATTGAGCTACCCTCACTTTTAGGGTAGGTTCTTATGGTGCCCGATGTGCGGGCTTGGCGGGTGATGCTAATTAGCCGCCGAACCACCAAGTGAGCGGTCGACACAATGGAGACTAGCGTGTTGGCAAGCATGTGAACCTCGGGAGAAAAATCACCATGTCAACTTTATTCTTCTCGTTGGTTTGCATCCTTGTTACACAAGCTTGTAATTACTTTCATATACATTGTGCTTGTGTAGTTGCTCTTGTAATTAGTTTGCTTGTATAGCTCACTAGTTACCGTCTTGCTTGTGTAGCATAGAAGTAGCTCCCTTGCGTGACTAATTTGGTTTGTGTAACCTTGTTAGTCACTTTGCTTAGTTTGTGTAGCTAAGTATTTGCGCTCTCTAATTTGGCATTGGCTGCCTTGTTATTGAGCATTGCTAGTGAGCTTAGTTGGCTTTGTGCTTTTGCTTACTAGCATGTGTAGGAGCTCCCCGTTGGTTAAGGTACTAGTGGTATAGGTTTGTGTGACCTTGCTTTGAGAATTGATTAGGTGAGCTCTAGCTAGCCCGGCACCTTTGTTGCTTAATTAGAATCTTTGCAAGGTGCTAGAGAACATAGATAGAGGGGTGTAGTCTTGGCTAGACCAATAGTTTTCATTCCGCACTTGTTTGGGTTAGCTGACGCAATTAAGTTTTAGTAATGACTATTCACCTCCCCCCCCGCTAGTCACCATCTCGACCCTTCAAGTGGTATCAGAGCTAGGTCTCTCATTTGTGGTCTTCACCGACCTGAGAGGATGACGGCTTATGGGCTAGATGTTGATTGTCCACACATTTTGGATGGTACACACTTTACACGATGTAAAAATTGGATGATATGCAATTTTAAGTTTATTTGCCCTCAAATGTGGTGGATGGTAGATGTAAGCTTTTCTCATGTGTTGGATGAAGATAATCTAACTCAAGCACAAGAGAAATGCCTAGATCTCGACATCCAAGCTACTAACATCATGTATAGATCCTTGCATGATAACATCTTTGGAGAGATCATTGACATGAAGACCGCCCATGAGATTTGGAGTTATCTCAATGAGAAGTATGGGACGGTCTCCAATGATGATGATGAGCCCAAGAAGGAGGCGCATAAGTGTGTCGAGCATGATCATAATGTGGTGATTGAGAAAGATTGCTCCACCTCATGGTCAAGTGATGATGATAATAATCATATCATAAGATCACTTGACAAGATTGATGATGATGCCACAAGTGATGCCAATGATGACGCTACTCCATGCACACTTGGTGGTGATAATGATGGATCATGCTCGAGGTATGAGAGTGTTGTTTCTTCAAGCTCTCCAACTACATCACATTGTTTCATGTCACAAGGTGACACTAAGGTATCTGATGCAAATGTGATTGATCTTGATTCATATGAAGAGCTTCTAGATAGATATTTTTGCATGATCAAAGCTTTAGAAAAAGAGATGGCTAAAACCGAGAAATTGAAAAATGAAAACTCTTTTCTAAAGAACACATGTGAACAACAAAAGCATCTACTTTATGTTACTACTTGTTCACATGAGGAGCTAAAATTGGCTCATGAGGAACTTGGTGTTGCTCATGATAACTTAGTACAAGACCATGCTTTTCTCACTATGGATATTTCTAATGGAAAAACTAAAACTAGTGAGAACTCATCACATGGGTCAATTGATCAATCACATATTGTTGCTAACCCTTGTGATGTAGGTAAGAAGCATGTATCCACCTCTTGTGATGATTTATTAGAAATGCCATGTTCTTCACAAATAGATGCTTGTCCTACTTCTATGTCTTGTGAGACTAACCTTTTGAAGGAGAACAATGAGCTCAAAAATAAAGTGAAGAAATTGAGCAACAAGTTAGAGAGGTGCTACAACTCAAAAGTCATCTTTGAGCACATGTTGAAGACTCAAAGAAACTATGGTGACAAGTGTGGCCTTTGCTTCAAGAAGAAGATGACAAAGGGTGAAATAAAGAGAGAAAGAAAGATGAAGAAGCTACAACAAAGAAAGCTCTCTCATACCATGTGCTACCGGTGTCATGAAGCGGGACACCTTGCAAATGGTTGCCCTAACATTGAGAAGCTCAAGAAGATAAAAGAAGAAGAGAGGCTCAAACATGTGAAGTGCTTCAAGTGCCGCACTTGGGGTCCCCTTACCTCAATGTGCCCAAGCAAACAATTGATGAAGCAACTAGAAAAGCCTCAACCAAAGCCACAAGTTGAGCAAGAGAAGACACCCCAAGAGCAAATCAAGATCAACCATGAAGATGGTGGTGATTTGATGATAAAGAAGAAGAAAACAAGAAGGGGTGAAAAGGCAAGGCATCTAATGCAAACTCAAGATGCCAAGATGATGAGCAAGAATGAAGATGAGAAGAAAGATTATGCTCACATCAAGTGCTTCAAGTGTAGAAGTACGGGACACTTTGCCTCTAAGTGTCCTACCAAGCTTGAGAAGAAGGCTCAAGCAATCCATGAGAGGCAAAGCAATGAGAAGCACCACATGAGCAAGGAAGAGAAGGCTCAATCAAAGAGAAAGTGCTACTCATGCCGGGAAAGGGGACACATGTCATATTCTTGTCCCCTAGGTAACACCCCTAAGCCTATTTCAATTAATGATGATTCTATGCTTAGGAATGGTGGTAATGGTACCTCTATGGTTGCTATTATAAAACATCCCGCTATTCATACTAAGGCTATGCCTAAGTATGTTGCACCTAACTTGAGAGGACCCAAAATTGTTTGGATACCATCAAAAAGTGGATGATTATTTATAGGTACCATCGGCATTGGAGACTTGATTCAATTGATCTCACATTGTTCATCATAAGTTGAATCAAGTTATGAAGCTTAGTGCACATCCAAACCCAATGCCAAGTGAAAATTGAGTGAAGTCCAAGTGCTATCAACATACAAGTGCTATAATTCAAGTTGTTGGTGATTCATTGGATATATTTGATGACTTGCAAATAATTGAGTGGAAGCTTGCTAGTTGGATGATCATGAGCTAGCCAAGGTATATCTCTTGTTGATCATTTCATTTGGGTGCATATGAGTTGATTGAATTAGATAAATATGCAATGTTGCTTGCTATGAGATGATTGAATGGATAATTGATTAGTAGTCAAGTTTGAATTGATTTGTGTTGGATAAGTTGATAAGATGACATTTAGTAAGTGGATTGAATGGATTTATGTCTTGTGAAAGTATTCAAACGAGTTAGTTTCAAGTTTGATTCATATTTGATGAAGTATAGCTCGAGTGATTGAAATATGTCCTATATTAAAAATCTGAGTGAGCTATGATCTTAGCCATGTTTGAGTGATCAAAATTTTTTGGATTGACATAAAAATTGGTGTACATGCTCTAGACTTACGGTATAAGATTCTATACAAATTTCATGAGAATTGGATAAGAAATGCTTCGGTTTTGGAGTAGATCTTCTCAGTTATAGTGCGGTAGTTTTTAGCATGTAGCAGTGGTGGATGAATTGAAATCTGGTAGCAATCTAGAAGTCAAACAAACCTTAAATTTGCACAGTTGCTAGATAACTTAGTGAAACTCATCTCCACCAAATTTTGTGGTATTTGGATTTTTACTTTGGGAGATATGCTTATTTCTTTGAAGGGTACAGAATCTGTCAGAAAAGTAACAAATATTGGATTGATCTAAAGTCACTTTGATTGAAAGGTCCTCAAATTGGAAACATGTTCATAAGTAATTGAGGCACCCAAGTTTGGTTTTAAGATAATCTAGAAGCATGACAAGCAAAGAGTACAATTCCATTTAATTGTGGAGTGTACTTTGCACACATTTGGTACTCAAATTAGAAGATCAAGATCAAACTTAAGATGAAGATGAAGTTTAAGTTCAAGTGATGATTGGAGATCATTTGGTAGAAAGAAAAGAACTTAAACAAGTCAAAAGAAGCAGACTTAAAGAAGGAATCAAGGTTACTCATAAAGATTAAGTCCATCACTTGGATCAATCAATCAAGATATTTCAAGTGAGTGTCAAGAATGGTTCTTGGAGAGAGGTCACTTCTCCCTAGTGTAGGGGCTTGCCGCTTATGTGTAGGTAAACTAAGTGTGGTACTTGGAAAGCTAATATGGAAGTGGTGATCCGAGGAATATTTGAGATGCTTAGTTGAAGAAATCAAAAGGGTTGATCAAGAAAAGCAAGCAACACCCAAAAGAGAGCTAGTCATGATATTTCAAGTGATACTCCAAATAATTCTCTCATGTAAGCATTGTTCAAAAGATAAAGCAAGCTAACCACAACAAGAAAGTGCACTTGATCATAAGTGGTATTCATTTCATATGGGTCAAGAATGGAATTCAAAATAGTATCTTTTGGTCTTCACCAAGCTTATAATTAGACTTCACATTGCTGTTAGAGTAATGAATTGGAATATATGTGACTATCCTCTACTCCAACATAGCAAAGGTATCATTGTAATGTGCATGGTCATTTCATCCCTTACTAGTATGCAGTTAGTGCATATAGTACATGCTTCATAGGATCATGCATAACAAATGAAATGTTTAAATTCATAGCCTACCACTATTGCTTGAATGATTACTTGATCTAGTAGTTAGTATATGAATTTGTTCATGAGCTAGTGAACCCAAGTACTTGATTTAATTTGGATTGCTAACAAGAGACAAGTACAACATTGGCAAGATAACCCTTATAAGAGGTGTGAAGAAGCTTGTCATTGGTTCAAACCAGACTTGGAAGCTTAGGCAAATCGATTTAGTTCAAGCCAACATTAGAAGCACATGATAATGATAAGAGTAGAAGCACAAGACAACAATGCAAATAGATATCTAGTTTATTTATTTCAAGGAGTATCTAGACTCAAGTATTTTATCAAATTCACAAGTGATGTCTAGATCAACTCACAAGTGATATCCTATAAGTGGTACTCATGAAGATAGCAAATGTCTAAGAAATGGCTTTTATTGATAAATCCAACAAGTGGTTCTATACTAGAAAATGCTTTCAAGTGGTATCATATCTACATGTGGTATCAATCATGCAAGACAATGGTTCCACAAGTGATCCTCAACTTTAAGTTATCATCAAATAGAGAATGCATCCCTCACCAATAAGAACTCAAGTGTATCAAATGGATGACCCATGCTATCACATAGGGGGAGGTGCCACACAAATTGATATCAAGATCAAAGATTCTATGTGTGGTATCTCAAGAAGCCCTACACAAGATAAAAGTAGTATAAGTTACAAGTGGTATCTACAAGTGGTGTCATTCCAACAATCAAAGTGATGTCCATAAAAAATGCAAGAGTCAAGCCTCAACCATCTACCCCAAATGCATACCTTTGCATCAATGAGAAGCACACCTTTTATGGAAATTGATGACAAAGGGAGAGAGATTGTACAAAGATATGAAAGCCTTGAGATTGAGATTGTACAAGGGGGAGAGATAAGATATGAAAGCTTTGGGAGAGGATTGAGACAAAGAAGTAGAGGTTGGACATGGACATGGACAAAAAGGGAGCAACGTTGAAGAAAAGAGATGGATCAAAATTCTTGGACAAGAGAAGCACACAAGTAGGGGGAGCAAGCTCATGAACTTTGATTGATTGCATTTGATACGTGCATATTCATGTGCTTGCTTGCATTGCATAAGTTCTTAAATTCAATATGCATGCTTGTGTGATGTATGCTAGTTGTAAAATTTGATTGATGAAATGAAAACTAGCATGCAAAGGATGATAGCTAGACACTTGGTATGTTTTTCAAGTAATGCTAGTACCTTGCTTTTAATGTTGATCTCACGAGGTATCTAGTGCTTTTTATTTTTCTAAGTGTTATCTAGCTAACCATGGTGCTAAGGATGAACTTAAAGGTGCAACTCCAATTGGTATCACACTTCAAAGGTTTACTCTATACACCTTAGCATCATTCGGTAGTAATTACTCTCCCACATTTCCAATCTATGCATATGTGCGAACTTCAAACCAAACACTCTAGCACATATGTAGGGGGAGCTAATACTACCATCTCGGGTTTGTGGTACTTGTCCAAAATCATTTTCACATGGTAAAATTGCTTGGGCAAGCAACATGAATCCAAAAGAGCTTAATTTCCATATCTTTGTAGAGTTGTCATCAATTATCAAAAAGGGGGAGATTGAAAGGTCCTTGTGTGGTTTTGGTAATTGAGTGACAACCTAGGTGTAATAATTGTGTTTATGTGAGATACATAGGTGATTAGTCCACAGGTACATGTGTGTGAGCAACATATACCATGAAGGTGAAAATGGCTTAGAGACGTTGCAAAGCTCACACATGTGATGATGAAGGAGTTCATTGCACATAAGACATGATATTGAGTCATGTGATCAAGGTGGAGAAGATCAAGACAAGACTTGGCTTGATGGACCAGTTGTAAGCGTGAAGGGCAAGTTGGAGGCTTTGGAGCGATGGACCGCATGGCGGTGAAGCTTAAGCAAGATTTGGCGCCGATGGACAAAGGCAAAGGTGAAAAGCAAGTGAAGTCAAGATCGATGAACCAATATGATCATGTGATGATATGAAGTGGATCATATCATTGTTGATCATGTTGGTGCATGTGTTGCATCAACATTGGAGGAGATGGAATGGAATGCGCAAGGCAAAGGTATAACCTAGGGCATTTCATTTCACCGGTCATAGGTGTGTAGAGAAGTTGCTGACCGAGTTTAGGATAGATGGTCGTACTATCAAGAGGGGCAAACTTGTTTGCATATCGGTCATCTAGTGCCACTCGAGTGATCTAACTTTACATCGTCGCTAGGATTGAGTGGCGTGGTAAGTTGAGTGGCTAATCCTTTGAAAAATGATTGTGAAAATGCTAACACACATACACATGGTGGTGTACACTTGGTGGTGTTGGCACATTTATAAAGGAGATGAAGTTGGAGTTGATGTGGATCAACTCGGCGATGGAACGGAGGCGAGAAAGGTTCGAAACTTCACCGGCAGAGTGTTCGACCGTCGAGTGTGGACAGTCTGACGGTGCCACCGACGCCCTATATAGAAAAGATAGGGTTTCATAGTGTGCACTAGACGCTGGTCACATAGTGACCAGATGCTAGGTCCTGTGTCCGGTCAGTGGCAGTAGTGAAGGCGTAGGCGTCGGTCTTCGACCGGACGCTGGGTCACTTCATGACCGGACGCTGGGTGGCTACGTCTGGTCCCACTGACGTGGCCGCATAGAGAAGAGGAGAAATGACCGGACACTGATGCTGCGTCCAATCATGACCGACCCGACGCGTCCGGTCATGAATTTTCACTTCTTGAAGCTTACTGGGAGTGACCGGACGCTGGGGTCCTATGTCTGGTCACTTTGAGCAGCTGTGTCCGATCATCACTTGACCGTTGAGATCAAGCGACTGAGGTTGAACGGAGGCAACACGTGGCGAGCATCTGTTGACCGGACGCTGAGGTCCTATGTCCGGTCGATATGACCGGCGCGTCCAGTCAACCCAAAAAACGCCCAGTGAAGGGGTAACGGCTATTTTAGCCTATTAGGCTATAAATAGAAGTAGCTCTCGGCCATGGCTTGGGTTGAGCACCTCGGGGGACTTTGTGTCCACGCTTGAGAGTGCTTGGGAGCCCTCCATCTCATATATGCTTGCTAGTGATCATCCAATTGTGTGAGAGAGCGATTCTAGTGCGATTGCATCGTGAGGTTGCATCGAGTGGCACTAGGTGATCGAGTTGCAAGCTGGTGGTGCTTGTTACTCTTGGAGGTTGCCACCTCCTAGATGGCTTGGTGGTGGTCTCTGTTGAAGCCCACAAGAAGCTTTTGCGGTGCTCTAGAGAAGAGCTTTGTGAGGGGCATTGTGCTCGCCCCGCGGGAGCCGCGAAGAGCAACTCTAGTAAAGCGTGTCATTGAGCTACCCTCACTTTTGGGGTAGGTTCTTGCGGTGCCCAACATGCGGGCTTGGCGGGTGATGCCAATTAGCAACCGAACCACCAAGTGAGCGGTCGACACAACGGGGACTAGCGTGTTGGCAAGCATGTGAACCTCAGGTGAAAAATCACCATGTCAACTTTATTCTTCCTGTTGGTTTGCATCCTCATTACACAAGCTTGTAATTACTTTCATATACATTGTGCTTGTGTAGTTGCTCTTGTAATTAGTTTGGTTGTATAGCTCACTAGTTACCTTCTTGCTTGTGTAGCATAGAAGTAGCTCTCTTGCGTGACTAATTTGGTTTGTGTAACCTTGTTAGTCACTTTGCTTAGTTTGTGTAGCTAAGTATTTGTGCTCTCTAATTTGGTATTGGTTGCCTTGTTATTGAGCATTGCTAGTGAGCTTAGTTGGCTTTGTGCTTTTGCTTACTAGCATGTGTAGGAGCTCCCCATTGGTTAAAGTACTAGTGGCATAGGTTTGTGTGACCTTGCTTCGAGAATTGATTAGGTGAGCTCTAGCTAGCCTGGCACCTTTGTTGCTTAATTAGGATCTTTGTAAGGTGCTAGTGAACATAGATAGAGAAGTGTAGTCTTGGCTAGACCGATAGTTTTAATTCCGCACTTGTTTTGGTTAGCCGACGCGATTAAGTTTTAGTAATGACTATTCACCCCCCCCCCCCTCTAGTCTCCATCTCGGCCCTTCAACGTTGCGGGTTGATAGTAAGGAGACGTGTGACCATCTAGTTGATGCATCAATTAAAACCATAAAATATCTAAATGGTCCACTTGGTGGATGAATTGGTCCACATATATCTTCTTGGATGCACTCCAGAAAAGTGAGGGACTGATGTCCAATTTTAGCCGGTGATGGCACACAATCAGTTTCCCTTGAGAGCATGCGATGCATGGGAAGTCATTCGATTGGAGAATCTTCCCGTTCTTCAGTTTATGCCCACATGAACTATTAATAATTTTTCGCATCATTACTGATCCGGGATGGCCTAGCTGGTCATGCGATATTATAAAATTTCTATGGTTGGTGAACTTTTGTTCCACCACCATATATGACTCATTCTCTTAGAGACTTGAATAGTATAAACCAGAAGGTAATTCTGGTAATTTCTCCAACACATATTTTTCCCCGATGATATCTTTGTAATGTTGAGGTACTCCACATTATCCTCACACATTGTCTCTATATGATAGCCATTTTGGCGTATATCTTTAAAGCTCTAGAAATTTCTTTGAGACTTTGGGGAATAAAGTGTTTTGTTTATGTCTACCTTTGTCCCACAAGGTAACATTACTGTGGCTCTTCCTGAGTCCTCTATCAATTTAGCACTTCCAGATATAGTATGAACAACTGCATCTTGCAATGTAAGATAGGAAAAATGCATTTTACTCTTTAGGATAGTATGTGTTGTTCCACTATCTACAATACATATATTTTCTTCACTTGCAAGCTCTTGAGGCAATGGTTCATCCATTCTCTTAAAAAAGCATACTAATAAACATTACTATCTATTGAAAAACAATTATTATGTAGTAAAACATACGGAAATAAATACTAATTAAATACAAGCATAATACAAATTTATCCATTACTTTATAAGATGAAACATGCTTTATTAATATTACTATTACATTGCACTTATTCATTCATGAAGAAGAATTAGCAACAAGATCATTTATTCTTGGATAAAGAAATCAGAAACATCAAGATGAATTGCGGTGTTGTGGTCATATTCTCCAATATCTGTCGCACTAAATATATTGTCATCAAAAATATTATCACCACTACCACTTGCAAAGTTTATCTCCATCTTTTTGTTCTTCTTCTTGACTGATTCTTGATAGAGATCAACAAGATATTTTGGTGTGCGACAGTTGCGTGCCCAATGAGATCTTTCACCGCAACGATGGCATGCATTCTTTGTTTTTATCAATTTCGCCTTTTATCTTTATGTCCCCTTTCTTGCCTCTTATGGAAATTTCTTGTGTTCTTGAATTGAACACCATAATTTCCTCTACCACGACCATATCCATATCCACGACCACGTCCGCGTCCGTGTCCGCGGTCAAAACCACAACCGCGTCCACTCCCACTATTTTGATTATCATATCTTGCTGCATTTACTTCAAGGGGTGGATTTGAACCACTTGGACGTGTCTCATGTTTTTTCATCAAAAGCTCATTATTTTGTTTAGCCACAAGCAAACAAGAAATGAGTTCAAAATATTTGTTTAATCCTTTCTTACGGTATTGTTGTTGAAGCAGCACATTTGATGCATAGAATGTAGAGAATATTTTCTCTAGCGTCTCTTTATTTGTTACTTTTTCTCTACACAACAGTAACAACGATGTGATTCTAAACATGGCTGAATTGTATTCCGAAACACATTTATAGTCTTGCAACCATAGGTGCAACCACTCATAACGAGCTTTAGGGAGGATCATTCTGATGATCAAATCTTTCTTTTAGTTTGTTCCAAAGAACAAAGGGATCCTTATTAATAAGGTATTCAGCCTTTAGACTTTCATGGAGGTGGCGGCGAATGAAAATCAAAGCCTTAGCTTTATCTTGGCTAGATGAATTATTTTTATCTTTGATCGCATCACCAAGCCCATTGGCATTCGTTCAGCATCTAGCACCCATGACAAGTAATTCTTGCCCGAAATATCCAGAGCCGTGAAATCAAGCTTGGCAAGATTCGACATAGTAAACTACAAAATATATATTGTGAAATTCAAACAATGGCGCAAAAACAAAATATAGAAACAAATACAAATGATAATGTCTTACCACAAAAATAACATTATGATCAATGTAAAATTTCTTACCTAGTTCTTGATAGCTTTTAGAGACAGTCGTACTGATAACGTGTTATATAATAGCTAGTTTGACTATCAAGAATGTGTATGTAAGAATGTGGAGAACAAATTTAGAGAGAGAGAAAATGAGATGTTCTCTTTTGTCTGGTCTTGTTTCCAATATATAAGCCCTCCTATATATAGCCATACATGTGAGATGGGGTTACAAGAATTGATGCTAGGAGAGTTACACCATTGATGAAGTAGAAGGTTATAGCTTTGATGGTATAGGGGTTATGGACATCCACATTAATATTTCATAACATTTAGTAGTTAGTGTTGATGGAAAAAATGAATTGCTAAAATACAATGGCCCTTATAGTTTATTTCATAGTATTTGGATTGAGTGAGGGCCTGTGCCACGGCTCAGTTCAACTTGGGTCTGCCCTGGGTATCCACGGCTTGTGACTATCCACAGATCTATTTTTATCCTTTGGGTGGCTTTGGTTCATGCCTCACGCGTCTTTAACAGCGTGTTTGGTTTGAAGATTCAATTCATGCGGCATGGACCGGCCGGTCTAGTGTCTGCTCGTCTGGCATTTTATCGGGGAATGACATCATCCGAAAATCTCTTTCCGTTGGCATCTAGGAGTGCTACACGTGGAACGACTTCATGACGAACGGTTCCATCACATGACGCGAACCAAACGCTAGGGCTATGTTCGACATTAGGTTCTGATGATTCCAAATGCCTTCATGACGCAAACCAAATGTGTTGTAACTCTTTATCATATGTAATGCACCACCAATCACCACCACCACTTCCATCCAAGTACCCATGGCCCCGCCTCTTCCCATTTCATCCCCCTCCTCCCTTCCGAAGAACTTGCCTTACTCCAAGCAGGCTGGACATCGCAAAATCCCGGGAAACAAAGTTTGTTCCTAGAATGAAAGGGTGGAGGCAATATGAAGATGCCAACGCAAACCAATTATTCCTCGGCTCAATTCCCCCTACCGCAACCCTCACCTCACCTAACCTCACAAGCACTATGGGGAATGTGGTGTCCATGGTGGCCGACGTCTTCGCTTTGGCCATGGTTCGTTCTTGTGTAATTGGCGGCCTTTGTGGCCACATGGCCACACTTTCCACGGCTGCCATTAAAGGGAAGTTCAACAGAATGGTCACAGGTGGCACTGGTTGACATTGCAACCGTTCTTGCCGCATCTTGGTTGATTTAATTTGGATGCAGGAGGACGAGAGGCGAGTTGACATTGATGCGCAAAGGGCTCAAAGGTCGAGGGAGGTCGCTCAAGGCTCGTGAGCTAGGGTGCTCAAAAAAAATGTTGTGATGTTAGGGGGGGGGGGCAATGCCCCCAGGCCCCAGGCCCTTGGCTTCACCACTGGTTACGGCAACAGATAATGTAGAAGCTTAGCTTCAAGCCCCGCACATCACCCCTGACACCCCGAGGGTGGTTTGCGTGGCAATTTAACTTCAATGCACTTACGACAATTTTACTTGAATTTTGGTACGTACTAAATTTTGCTATTGTCTTGTGCAAGTTCCCTTGAATTTACTTAACTGAGGAGTAGATGACCTGGATGTCTAGTGCTATGGCTAATTATGTCCCTGTGTTATCAGTTGCACTTTAATACATGTTGCATCAATTATATTTGATCTTTATTAGCTGTTTGGAAATGCTCTGGAGTATAGAATATTTAACCTAGTTCAGCTTTCTAATATGATTCAGTTTGTCATTGTTCCTCATACCATAACAATGATAGGATAGCAGTCATCTTTTATCTGAATTGTTTTCCTGTGTGAAACAATTTGCAAAAATGGTCCGATGCAGGCAAACTGAAATTGGTAAAAGCCTGCATTATGAAATTGACTTTGGGTACAATTCCATCTGACATTGGGAATATTTCTATTCTGACTTTTCAGAGAATTTCTTAACTGGAGTGATATATACCAAAGGAGTTGTGTAACATTCCAGTCTTTATTTTACTGTACCTCTTCTAGAACCAACTAACAGTATTCCTACAAAGTGGTGTGGGTTGAAAAACTTGAGTGAACTTGATCTATCAATCAATTATGTTTAGCTGACTAGTCATGTAGCATGTTCCATTTCATTGCATCAGGGGTGAGACTGTATCTGGATGGGACCATCAGTATTCTAGTGAAGTCTGAAACATTCCAAGTTGTTACCCACAAAATTGATAAATGTTTTCTTGCTATTTACATGTATTTCTTAATTTTCAACTGTTATCAATCTGTCAACACCAACACATTTTGCATTGATATCCTCGTGCATGGAAGTTCTGCTGAATGTGCATATGTTGCTTATCCTAGGTTTCAGTTATGCTATTGGGTGAGAGTAAGACAGATGTCTGGGTCTCTGGTAAAGGAGCATCCCATATAGACTGAATTGGGAATTTGGAGTAAAATGTGGAAGGTGATGGTGTGCTGAGTGTAGCTTTGCCTTCAAAGGTTACCAGTGAAATGACGCTTCTTTTCTGGTTAATTCACAGGTTAGAAGCTGTCAGTATTCGGACTGAGGTACAGTATCTGACATGATGCCAATGTACTGAGCATTTGGGTGGTGTGGATCGGCTGTTGTAGTTCACAGTGACAATTATTTTTCATTTTTGGTTAGCTTTTATTTGCACGTCTTTTATAAATGTGTTTCTGAACTTCTGATACATCAGTTCCATGTTGACTGCTAGAGTGTAATAATAAAACGGCAGTGTGCCTGGTTCAATGTCTGAAACTGTAAGCCCTAGCTTATGCAAATGTACCCGCAAACCTTACGCTTGATTACACTCTTGGTACCTTGCGAGAATTTGCAGTTTGTAATAAGTAAAATATGGGGTAAACTTTTTTCTTATGCTAAATTGCCCCTAGCTTTCAAGTGCCGATGCACTAGAGTTCAGAACTGAAAGTGCCCAATTCCAACTATATATCATGTGAACTCTCTTCGTCGTGTGAACAAAAAAATGTTGCAAATATATATAATATAATCATTTATAATGATTTTTTTGGAAAATATTGTAATCATGTTTATCTTTGTAAGGAAAATGGACCCTAGTCCCATTTGCTTTGGATTTTGATGTTTAATGATCAATACAACCAAATTAGATTAAAGAATTTGCAAGTGTTTGTTTTGTAATTCAATAGGGTGTAAGACGTGACTTGGACGAAAGCGATATGATGATCCGATGATCAACACCATCGGCTTATTCGCTGGTTGGTTTCTGAGCTGGTTTGGGCTGGCTGGTGCTGGTTTATTGTGAGAGGAAAACACTGTTGGCTGGCTGGTTTGGGCTGGCTGAAACCAACAAGCGAACAGGCTGCATAAGCAAGACCTTAGAAGCACAAAAAAGACCCAAGATATCAAGCAAAGTCCAAGCACGAAGATAGGAACTAAGTCGGACGCAAGATCGCGAAGAAACGAGCTCACAGAGGTGACAGGACGCTGCACAGGACGCTGCACCGGACGCTGCACAGGATGCTGCACCGGACGCTCCGATCAAGAGGCTCGGCAACAGCAGTGTTAGAAGCAACGACCGGACGCTGCACAGGACGCTGCACCGGACGCTGAGTGCCAGAGTCTGGTCAACATCAGTAAGGTTCCAGAGAGCCGTTTTCGTGACCGGACGCGTCCGGTCAGTGCTGATCGGGCGCTAGTCAGAGTCCGGTCAGTAGCAGAAAAGCGGGATTTTGTCCCCAATGGCTACTTTTTCAGTGGGGCTTATAAATAGACCCCCCAACCGGCTATTTGAGTAGTGTGGAGCTGAGGAAAACATAAGGGTGTTGATACACCATTTTAGTGCTCTCCACTTGCATAGTACTTAGTGTTTTATTAGGTGATTAGCGTAGGTGCTTTGCGAAGTGCTTAGGTTGATTAGACCACCGCTTATGCGCTTGCTCTAGGTTTAGGCCTAGTGTTTAGTGAGGTTTGCATACCTCTTACCACTCGGTGCTTGCGCGCACCATTGTTGTACATCGGAGGGGCTCGTTGCCTTGCGAGATTACACCAACCGCGTTTGTGGTGTGGCCGCCACCGTGTATCAAAGGGAACAAGGCCCGTGGCGTTTTGGCCAGAAGCTTGATAGTGAAGACGACGGGGAGCATCCGGGAGAGGCTTGCCAGAAGGCACGTCAGAGACTCACTTGCGCGTGGGGAAGGCCCGAGGCTATCCACAGAGTTACCCGACAGGGAGCTTAGCCCTTGCGAGAGATTCCTTACGAGGGGCTCCAACGAGAACTAGTGGGAAGCTTGCGCGCTTCTCGATACATCGATAAAAATATCAGAGTCATCGACGGGAGTTTACATATCTCTACTTTGTTCTTTAGCTTTCGCATTTACATTGATTGCATTACTCCTTTTGCGGTAGATATAGCAACACATTAGCAAAATCGTAGTTGCACATTTAGATAGTTTGTCTTTTGTATAGGTTTTGCTAAGGTTAGAAAAAGAGACCATAGTTTAGAGTTAGAATTTTAAGTTGCCTAATTCACCCTCCCCCTCTTAGGTGTTACGATTCTCTTCAATTGGTATCAGAGCGGGTTGGCTTAAATTAGACTTTTGGCTTAACCACCGTTGAGCCGACGCTATTTAGAGTGGTTTGGATGGATACCTCTAGGCCTTCGCACTTTGCTGGCACTAACTTCCCCTATTATAAAGCTAGAATGGCTTTCTATCTTGAGACGGTTGATTTGGGAGTTTGGAGAGTCACTCGTGATGGGAAACCCATTAAGAATCCTGAAAAACCCACAAAGAGTGATAAAAAAGAAATATATTTCAATGCTAGAGCTAAGAATTCCTTATTTGAATCATTTAGCATGGATGTGTTGAACCAAGTATTCACTTTAAATACGGCACATGAAATTTGGTTAAAACTTCAAGAGCTCTATGACGGCACATCTAATGTCCGTGAGCAAAAATATTGTCTAGCTAAACAAAATTATGATTCCTTTACAATAAATGATAATGAACTTGTTCGTGATATGTATTCTCGTTTGAATCTAATTATCAATGAGCTTCATTCAATAGGATTAATAAAGCTAGATGATGCGGACATCGTGAGGAAGATCATCTCCGTGTTACTATAAAAGAAATATATAAGCATCATCATCATCCTTCACAACATGGAGGACTTGAGCACCATGACCCTAGGAATAGTCATTGGCAAGATAGTGGCATTTGAAATGTCATGTAAGATGGGTCAAGAAGAAGCCTCTTCATCAAGCAAAGGCAAAGCTCTTGCATGTAGCGAGAAAAAAAAGATGAAGGGCAAGCAAGTTGAGACAAGCTCAAGCTCAAGCTCCTCAAATGAAGATGAAGAAGATGATGAGGATGATAATGATGATGATGAAGATTCAAGTGATGATGATTAATCTTCCTCCTCCACCTCCGACCTTGATGAAGAATCAATCAAACTTATCAACAAGGTGGAGAAGATGATCCAAAGGCTCAATGTCAAGGGTGTGCTCATCCAAATTCAAGATATCATTTTCACCAATCAAAGAAATGAGTAAAGAAAGAGAGGATGCTATGGATGCGACGAGTTGAAGCACTTTGTGAAAGTTTGTTCAAACAAGCCCACACCCAAGACAAAGAAGAAGACATGCAAGAACCAAGCCCTCACATCAATAAAGTCATGGGATGATTCTTCAAGTGAAGAAGAACACCATCACAAGAGGCGAGGCCGCAAGCACTCATCATCAAGCTCTTCTTGTATGTGCCTTATGGTACGAGGTAACGAAAGCTCATCCTCTAGTGAGAGTGATAGTGATGATGAATGCCTTCTTATGACGAAATTATGCAACAAAATCTTAATTATGCTAAAGTTTGCACTAGTCAACAAAAGAAGCTCGAAAAATTAAAAGAGAAGCTAGATAGTTCACAAGAAGCATACAAAACTTTGTTTGAACAATATGAGAACTTTGCTAATCTCAATGTTAACTATCTACTAAAATTGAGCAACTTAAGGCTAGTGCAACAATAAATGCATGCACAATCAATGATGAGCAACTTGTAAAGAAAAATGAAAGATTAAAAAAAAAGTTAGCTAGCTCACAAGATGCTTATAAAAGTTTGCTTGCTAAAATGGAAATCATGTGCAAACATTATGATGAGCTAACTAATAAAGTTGCTAAGCTTGAAGCCATTAGTACAACACCCACCAAGGCATCTAAAAAGAAAAGCTCTATCTTTAACATGTCTAAAAAGGATGCCTCTACTTCTTGTAATGATTTATGTTTAGACTCATCTTTGTGCAACCAAGTTTATGTTGAGAAAGTTGTTGTAGATACATGCACACAAGAGGTTGCAAAGGAGAATGAGCAACTCAAGTAAGAAGTAGCTCGCCTCACCAAGGACTTGACTCAAGTGAAAGGCAAGGCGAACCAAGCCCAACTTCATCAAGATAACACCATCAAGGGAGTGAAGAAGCTTGATAAAGGACAAACCATGGTTTGCTACGTGTGCCACAAGGAAGATCACAAGTCCTATAAGTGCAAGGTGAAGAATGGGGGGGAGCAAAGAAGAAAGAGAAGAAGCAAACAAGCAAGCTCTCCAACACCTACACCAATAAGGTGGACAAGAAGACCTCCACACCTTATCTTTTGAAGAAGAAGAAAAATGGCAAAGTGGTGGCCATTAAGGTGAACAAGCAAGCCAACAATGAGGTCAAACGCTTTTGGGTGCCAAAGGAAATCATTTTCAATACGAAGAGCACCAAGAAGGTTTGGATCCCGAAAGGGAAATGAGAAGTCCAATGGACTTCGGAGAATTTGGAGACTTGGCAAAGCATGGGTGTATTTCATGGGGTGCATCATGATGGACAAAATCATTGCCAAGTGGGTTAGTGAATACTATGGACCCAAATTTCCCTTCCCATGTTAGGTAACTAGATGTTATTACTTTCAATTGGTACTTTCTTCAAGTGGTATTTCTTACAAATTGGCATCTTATAGCATCTAGTCACTTTGTATGCCTATGTTTGCATTTGCATGCTTATATCTTTTGTCATGCATACACTAGGCATATCTTATGGTAGATTTGCTCAGTTTTATTCTTAACCCTTGGAGCAAACCTATATGGTTTGAAATTGTTTAGGAGCACGGCACATAGCATGTCTTTTGATTGTACATCTAATATGTGCCAAATACCAAATTGTAGATAATTTCTCCCGAATATTATCTTCGAAAATGATTCTCACATTCATGAGAAGTCATCTTTCAAGTAGTATTATTGATTCTAAAATCAATGTGCATGACTTCTACAAGTATCACATACTTGTGTGCATAAATTTAGGGAGAGGTTAATCTACAAGTTGGATGCTTTGAGACTAACACCCTTTCAAGCTTATCATGTGTGTAGTAGTCTCATTGCAAGGAAAATGGAGTCCCTAGAGTTAAGCATCATATTTCAAACATCCACCACCTATTGCAAGTGGTAGAAATTAAATTGATTTCCACATGTGGTATTTCTAAACCGATATCCTCATGTTGATTTCATTTTGATATTTATATGCTTTCTTCATGCATTATATAGACTAAATTCCCTTAAGCAATAATTTGCCAAATATGCATATACCTTGCTTTCTATCATATGTATGCATGTATTTAGGGGGAGCTTAATCTATATAATGTGAGAGTCAAATTTTGTGATCTATTCCACTCTACTTACAAAGGATCACAAAGTTTAACCCTCCCTTGTGCTACTAATGTCTTCCTTTTTAGTGTTTAATTTCAAAGGAGGAGAATTTAGAGGACCAAAAACAAGCATTAATAATTTACAAGTGCTAATGGTCCAAGAAAGGGAGGATAGTGGATTATGGATTGCCTATGTAATGGGCAGAATTTGTAGGAAGCAAGGCTTAAATTCATAATGCCACATGGGGATATTTTGCAAGGGCAAAATAAGTTTTTATGTAGTATCTTTTAGATCTTACAAGTAGTATCTTTTAGCATCATCCCCTTGCATTGCATCCTAGCAAGTAGGTAGTTTTTAATTTTTAAAATTCTATTATTTGCTTACTTTGGTCGTGTTGTCATCAATCACCAAAAAGGAGGAGATTGTAAGGAAAATGGACCATGATCCTATTTACTTTGGATTTTGGTGTTTGATGACCAACACAACCAAATTGGACTAAAGAATTTGCAAGTGTTTGTTTTGTAGTTTAATAGGGTGCAAGACGTGACTTGGATGAAGGTGATATGATGATCCAATGATCAACACCATAAGCAAGACCTTAGAGGCATAAGAAAAGACCCAAGATATCAAGCAAAGTTCAAGCACGAAGATAGAAACTAAGCCAGACGCAAGATCGCGAAGAAACGAGCTCACAGAGGTGACAGGACGCTGCACAGGACGCTGCACCGGACGCTACACAGGACGCTGCACAGGACGCTGCACCGAACGCTGCATCGGACGATGCACAGGACGTTGCACCGGACGCTCCGATCAAGAGGCTCGGCAACAGTAATGTCAGAAGCAGCGACCAGACACTGCACAGGATGCTGCACCGGACGCTGAGTGCTAGAGTCCGATCAACATCAGTAAGGTTCCAGAGAGCCGTTTTCGTGACCGGACGCGTCCGGTCGGTATTGACCAGACGCTAGTCAGAGTCCGGTCAGTAACAGAAAAGTGGAATTTCGTCCCCAACGACTACTTTCTCAGTGGGGCTTATAAATAGACCCCCAACCGGCCATTTGAGTAGTTTGGAGCTGAGAAAATATACCAAGGGTGTTGATACACCATTTTAGTGATCTTTACTTGTATAGTGCTTAGTGTTTTATTAGGTGATTAGCGTAGGTGCTTTGCGAAGTGCTTAGGTTGATTAGACCACCGTTTATGCGCTTGCTCTGGGTTTAGGCCTAGTATTTAGTGAGGTTTGCATACCTCTTACCACTTAGTGCTTGCGCGCACCATTGTTGTACATCGGAGGGGCTCGTAGTCTTGCGAGATCACACCAACCGCGTTTGTGGTGTGGTCGTCACCGTGTACCGAAGGGAACAAGGCGGCGTTTCGGCCGGAAGCTTGATAGTAAAGACGGCGGGGAGTATCCGGGAGAGGCTTGTCGAAAGGCACGTCGGAGACCCACTTGCGCGTGGGGAAGGCCCGAGGCTATCCACGGAGTTACCCGATCGGGAGCTTGGCCCTTACGAGGGATTCCTTGTGAGGGGCTCCAACGAGAACTAGGGGGAAGCTTGCGCGCTTCTCGATACATCAGTAAAAATACCGGAGTCATCGATGGGAGTTTGCATATCTCTACCTTGCTGTTTAGCTTCCGCATTTACATTGATTGCATTACTCCTTTTGCGGTAGAGATAGTAACACATTAGGAAAACCGTAGTTACACATTTAGATAGTTTATCTTTTGCATATGTTTTACTAAGGTTAGAAAAAAAATGTCATAGTTTAGAGTTAGAATTTTAAGTTGCCTAATTCACCCCCTCTTAGACGTCACGATTCTCTTCAACCTTATCTAAGCTTGATCAGTTATCGATATAGTAAAATTAATGTCGGGATGAATCAAAACTCAACACATAAAACAAAACAATCTACCAACCGTGACTCCAAGCCATGGCCCTCTTTCTATTCTATATGCATTTACATGTAGGCCCGTTCGCTGGGAGGAATTTGGATGGTTTGAAGAAATACTGGAGGAATTTGTGAGAGAAAAATACTATTCCGGATAAAAAAAGAAGCGGATCAAGCCAGGTTTAAAAGCAGTAGCAACAAATAAGACTCTCTATGTAGTACGTTGTACCAACATAACAGACATATTTCTTATCTATGCCTAATATTAAAAAGTAGAATTGTATTTTTCCAATCCGTATAGTTTACTTTCAACAATACCCTCACACACCTCTATGTGTCATATGTGACCTAGACTTATTATTCGTGCTCATAAAAATTAGAAGAGCGTGTCTAGCCATGATCTGAAGTCCGATTCAATACGGATTGGAACAGATGAAGTAGTCGTTATATAAATTGTCGAGCTATAAGTTACTTAGGTGACCGCGTAATAAGATATATGTCCTGTTGCAATGTACGGATATATTTGCTAGTTATTTATCATATAGCAACACAATGATATACAAAATGATATTCATGATTGATCTTGGCTACATGTAAAATATTAAGGGGGTGTTTGGTTCTTACAGGAAAATTTTAGTTCCCGTCTCATCGGATGTTTGGACACATGCATGAAGTATTAAATATAGACGAAAAAATAACTAATTGCACAGATTGTGGCTAATTTGCGAGACGAATTTTTTAAGCCTAATTAGTCCATGATTTGACAATGTTGTGCTACAGTAAATATGTGCTAATGGCGGATTAATTAGGTTTAATAAATTCGTCTCATAAATTAGCCTCCATCTGTGTAATTAGTTTTATAATTAACTCATATTTAGCTCTCCTAAATAGCATCCGAACGTCCGATGTGACATGGACTAAAATTTAGTCCAAGAAACCAAACACTCCCTAAATAGGTTGGAGACGACTCCTTGGACGTGGATTGTACCCTTATCTGTTTGTTGTATATACTCCATCCATCCTAAAATATATGTCGTTTTTGCTTTCTGAGGAACAATTTTAATAAAATATATTTTTAAAATATTAATATTTATGGTACATAATTGATATCGTTGAAAATATCTTTAAATCCGCTCTCTCTCTCCAACCTGCTCGTTCATCAGTTCAGCGCGCGGACAGTGCCGGCCTGCAAGGGTGCACCGGGTGCGACGGCCTAGGGCCCACGGGAGGGAGGGGCCTAGACCCAGGACACCAGGTAGTATAGAGAGTCGGCGGGCTTTTAGACCGTGTGATACTGCGCACTACAGACAGAGAGAGTAGAGACCCTAGCCGGACCTTTAGGCCCTTTAGGCCTTTGCACTGTGGGGCAGACGGACAGAGAGAACACAGGGTCAGAGTCAGAGACCCTTTAGGCCAGACGGTCAGAGTCAGAGGCCTGTGCCACTCGGCCACTCGAACAGATGGTCAGACTCAGCCACTCGGGAGTCGGGACGACGGGACAGTCACGCGTGCGCCGCTGGCCGAAGGCGAAATTTTCGATCTTTGGTGAGTGTACTAGAGAACTTTGAATTTTTAGATGGTTTGATTATTTGGCACTACATTTTATTCTCTATAAATAAGGTGAGCAAGAAGTTATAATCGAAAATTGCGAGTATAGATGATACTCTCAAACATATTGAAGGTGTCATATCATATTTTAAGAAGTATAGAGATGAAGATTTCACTTCTAGTATGGATACAGCAAAAAAACATTGCATGTGAAATGGATATAGAGCGAAAATTTTGTACAAAACGTCAAGAAAAGAGAGAAACATTTTGATGAACGAGATGAGAAAATACGATGGTCTGCTGTGGACTCATTTAGAGTAGAGTACTTCAATGTTATGATTGATGCTGTAATTGCTTCATTGATAAGTAGATTTGAGAAGATGAAAAAAATTTGATTTTTTGGGTTCTTGTTCAACTCAAAAAATTTGAAATCTTTGGACGAAGCTGATCTTTGGCTGCACTGCAAGAATTTTGTGGAAATATTTTCTCAGGATAACTCATCTGATGTTGAGATCAATAATTTTTTTCAGAATTAAAGGTGCTATAAGTGACTTTGTCAGATTCTTTGATGTCAGCGCTTGAGATTCTAGAGTCTGTTATAGCTGTAGACTGCTATCTAAATATTTCAGTTGCATATCGAATACTCTTAACTGTATTTGTGACTGTAGCTTCGGCTGAAAAAAGTTTCTCAAAATTGAAGTGGTTGAAGAACTATTTGAGATCAACTATGTCACAAGAAAGGTTAAATGGATTAGCTATGTGCACCATCGAGAGTGATATCTTGAACACTATTGATCTTAATGTCGTCTTTGATGATTTTGCATCAAGAAATGCCCGAAGCATTATCTTTTTATGAGAAGCAATGGATATTATGAAGTTATATTCTTCCTTAAGGTAATCATATTAGCTTTAGTCTACATTGTTCCTCGATAATTATCAAACATGTTAAATTAAAAATATATCACTGAATTTGTTTTCGTTTTGTAAGAAAAATTAACGCTTATATATATTATAAGATTTATATATAGTTTAGAGGGGCCCTCGCGACGAGTTCAGCACAGAGCCCTCAAAAACTTAGGACCGGCACTGCACACGGAGCTGCGTCGGCTTCGACGACAAGGACGAGGAGGTGCTCAGGCGAGGGGCCAGGATCCAGCGGTTCGACGTCGTAGGGTCCAAGTTGGTGGACGAGCTACAGGACGAGTTCGCCGGTGGCAGCGGCGGTGGTTTCTACGACTCGTCCTACGTTGACGTAGGCCTGGTTTAGATTGCAAATTTTTGCAATCTGGACACTGTAGCGCGTTTCGTTTGTATTTGACAAACTTTGTCCGATTATGGACTAACTAGGCTCAAAAGATTCGTCTCGTGATTTACAACCAAACTGTGCAATTAGTTTTTTTTTACCTACATTTAATGCTCTATGCATACGTCCAAAAATTGATGTAATGGAGAGAGAGTGAAAAAACTTGGAATTTGAAGGTGACCTAAACAAGGCCGTAATGTGATCTTGTCTGAACCGTTCCACCGTAACAATTTGAAGCCTGTTTCGAGCCCTGGTTTTAGGCTGTGGATTGGTCTTGTTTGGATTTAAGAACGCTGCAGTTCGGTGTGGACTGGTTTTGGAGGGGGAACGAGTGGGGTGGGGTGGATCGGGGATTTGAAGGCAGACGTGATTAGTTTGGTTTGGTTGTGGCGTGGATCACGGACTATTACCAGGTATCGCTCGTCAACGAAACAGGTGTGATAGTAAGGGAAAGGCTAATAGTTACAGCCGGCTACTGGCCGTAAGGTTTTACGTAGTTTTCTCCTAGCTTATTTATATAGTAGTAAGGTAAGGTTTTACGTAGTTTTCTCCTAGCCTATTTATATAGTAGTAAGGTCTTCACTATTAATACATGGCCAATATGTCTGGCTTATAAAGTTTATTGATTTTTTTTGTCTAAATTAACTGTAAGCTTATAGTCTATTTCTTCTCTCTTTTTCATCTTAGTATTTAGCTAGCTTACACCCTGTTATTGTACAGGCTCTCAGGCGGCAAACGCGCATGCCGGCCGCGTGGACGAGTTGCCAACCAGGACCAATCTCTCCTCCCGTCCGCAGAGCGATGCCGCGCCGGGACCGCGAGTCAACATCGATCAGCACCTTCTTATAAAAAAAAACGTCGATCAGCACCTCGAAACTAGGTATTGAAATGAAATTAGATAGACTACTTATATATGAATAAAGTATTATAAATAAATATAGTGGTTAAAATGATATGCTGACAACTTAAGATCGGTTTGAAAGAGCTCCATCAACTCTAAATATACAAGCCAAACGTTTTAGCTCCACAAAGAAAAGTTTTTTCTAGTTACTTCTCAAGGATCGATTAAACACGTGAGGGCTTTTGCGAGGGAAGAATATGGTCCTTCATGATTACAATTGTGTCCTATGGAGTCATGGCATCGAGGAAAGCCTTCACTTGTTCCTAGCCTGCCCCTTCACTGTCCAACGCTAGAACACGCTCCACTTACAAACCAGCGGCTTGATAGATCCCTTTGATATTCTGGACAGCTTCAGAACACAGCTTGCAGTTCCCTTTTTCCTTGGAAATCCTAATCTGCATGTCTTGCGCAATGACCATATTGTGCGCAATGACCATATCTTCAGAAATTGACCTGTCTCTCTTCGGCGATGCAAGCAAATTTTCAAGGATGAGTTCGCAGGGGTTATCCTCCGGGCAAAGCAAGCACTCCAGCCTTCACTTAGTTCATGGCCAGACAATTATGTGTAATCTTCCTTATTTTCTTTGTGTCTTTCTTTGTTTCGTGAACCTGTATTTGTACCTTTTTGTTTGTTTGTTTAATAAATCCCAGCAGAGGGAAACCCCTCCTGTTTTCCTCAAAAAGAAAATTCAGATTAAGAAAACATATCTAGTGGCTAGACCTATAGAGTTTAGAAAACTCCTTGAGGGTGCTCCAAAGACTAAGAGTTTCATACCTTTCTGTGAAGCTGGATGAGGGAAGTTATCCATCTCCGCCACTCATTATACAAGTTAGGACACTGATTCATTTTGTTCTTTTCCTTAATTTCCCTATCACAAAACCGCTGACCAGCTCCTCCGTCCACGGCTCTTGCGCCGCCGTGCCCAATGCCACACACCCCCTGCCGTCCAGTGCCACATAGCGTGCCCCGTTGTCCCTCGCTCCCGGCTCCACGCTTGTCCGCCCCACCCAGGCTACCACCTCACCTCCCCGCCTGACCCCAGCAACCGATTTTTTTTACAATTTGGCTCTTTTTTTTTAAGTTTCTCACAAATAGATCCCTGGCGGAAAGAATTCAGGAAATGGACCCTTAGCTCGGCGTCATTGATGCTGGCACCGAGCTCCTGGGCATGGTTGATGACCTGCCAGGGGGCTCGGCGCCAGAGACACTAGCGCCGAGCTCGGCGCCGGTCACTCTGGCGCTGAGCTCAGAAATATCTTCTACCGAGCCCCCGCCTTTCATCTCTTATTATTCCTCTCGCCGCCTAGCCCCGCAGACGTCGCCGCCCTTGCCCGCGCCACCGCCGCGCCGCCCCCGCGATTCCCCGCCGCGCCACCCACCCCCCACCTGCGCCCGCGCCCGCGCTGCGCCGCGCCCGAGGAAGCGCCGTGCCGAGGCGAGCGCGCGCGCAACGCCCTAGCCATCGAGTCCGCGTCGCGCGAGCCCGCGCCGCGGCCGTCGCCGCGCCCGCGCCGCGCCCGTCGCTGCGCGAGCCGCCCGCGCCAGCCCTCACCGCGCCGAGGCCACGCCTGATCTTGCCGCCCGCGCCCGCGCCCGAGGTCGTGCCCGCGCTCCCGCCCCGTGCCGCGTCGAGGCGCCCCCGCCCCTCGTCGCGCTGTCACTCGTGGTTGGCCGCCGCGCCGCGACGCCTCCGCCGCCCTCCACCGTCGTCCTCGTCTTGCCCTCCACCGTCTGCCCGAGTCCGCGCCCATCGAGTCGGACACGCCGCGCGTAGCCCCGGGCATCCCGCGCTGGCCGCGTGCCACCGCTGTCGTCTGCCGCACCACTGCCGGCCCGGATCTTCGGCCTGACCCACGCCCATCGTCCGCCGGCCCGGACAGGTAAAAATTATGAATATGCAATGTACCTACTTAGTTGGTATTTGTTATTTATTAGTTAATGTGATGACTCAGGTAGTTGATTTAGTTAGTGATCTAGTGAGATATATATGTAGATAGATAGAAACATAGACACATAGGCACATAGATATAGTTAGATAGTTACTTAGATATGTAGTTACATTTTTAGTTATCTACATATGATCTAGCTATTTAGTGAGTACATTGTAAATATATTCGTAGTTATTATCTTGATTACTTAGTTTGTAGTTAGAAAGTACTTGTTATGTACTATCTATCGTCTAATTTAGACTAAAGGACATGTGTTTCATTACTTGTTTGAATTAGATGGACAACCTAGTGACCATATATCATGGAGGCACCGTTGAAAGTGATCGCTATGGATATGTTGAGTTTCTTGACATGCAAAGCGTGCCTGTGCTATTCAATGATAGGCCTTCATCTAGTGACATGGTTGCAAGGGCTCGGGAGGAGCTACATTGCCTTGGAGATGATGGCATTGCAGTTGATGGTGTACTGCACCTAGGTTGTCCTCCGAACATCTTCAGGCGAATGATCTCAATTGGTTGTGCGGATCAATGGGAGAGCTATGTAAGATCGGCTATGAAGAGCCAGCTGCAATGTTTGGACGTGGTTGTGCGTCGGGTGTTAGTTGATCCCATCCCTCATGGGTTTACCCCAGCAATGGATCATCAGGCATACATCGACCCTCCCATTCCGGAACCTTACCTGCATGTGCAGATTGCACCTACGGTTCCCGATGCTCAATCTGCCCGCGTCGAGGTATTTGGAGATGGTTGTCAGACTCATTTTTCCGTGACAGATCCTCCTTATGAGATCCATTTGACACAGAATCATCCGAGTAAGTGTCTTAACCGCATGGATTTTGGGAGCTTACCCCGTTCCTTACATCTATTTCTTTCATTCTTTTCTCATTTCTGTAATGATGTTGCAGGAGACATTCCTGAGAATGTGGATGTGCCCCTGTTGCTGCGCAAGTGCACTTTGGAGATGGATTCCGTGTGTCAAATAGTGTTGAAATTATGCATGATTCGGAGCCATATGAGATGGCTAGGGCTCTTGATTCTGATGATGATTGCCCTGTTGGAGAGCTGACGGAGAGTAATGTTGAGATGATGAGGCGTATCTTTCCCGGCCGTCGTGATCTTAGAGTTCACGAGTTCAGCGATCTTGCTCATTCCGATCAGGCGTTTGCAGAAGGACGTGATGATGACCTCCTAGAAGCTCCTGAGGCTGGTCCTAACACGGTAATTGAGAATGGGAGGGTGTTCAATGACCTCCCTGCTTTGAAGAGGTGGTTGCAGGCTTTTGCAGTGATACGAAAGTAGCCTTACAGGGTATTGCATTCATATGTGGAGCGTCATTACACAGTTGTGTGTGACAAGGAACGCTGCCCATGGAGGGTTTGTGTAAGGAAGCAACAGGTAACCGTAAAATGGAAGATCACAAAAGTTGTCGGGCCACACAATTGTGTTGACCATGAGCTAACACTGAGGCATCGGCAGTTGACATCTACCCTCATTGCCAAGCGGTTGATGGGAATTTTGCAAGGAGAACCCAACATGAAGGTGAGGACAATTATCAGGACCGTTGAAGCATTGTATGGAGGATATGTGATAACTTATGGTAAAGCATGGAGGGCTAAACAGCGAGCGTGGAAGATGATATATGGGGACTGGGAGGATGGGTATGAGCAGCTGCCAGTTCTTTTCAATGCAATCAAAGCAGTGAATCCAGGCATGCATTATGAGTACATCCCAAAACCTAATGCATGGAAGGATGGGAGGCAGATATTCTTCCATGCCTTCTGGTGCTTCCCTCAGTGTGTCGAGGCCTTTAGGCACTATCGTCCCGTCTTCTCCATTGATGGTACGTTCTTGATTGGCAAATACCAGGGCACACTTCTTATAGCCATATCCTGTGACGCGAACAACAAGTTGGTTCCTTTGGCATTTGCCTTAGTTGAGAAGAACAATGACAGTTGGAGATGGTTCTTGAGGCTAGTCCAGATACACGTGGTTGGGCCTGGTAGGGAGGTTGGTGTCATATCTGATAGGCATCAGGGCATACTTAATGCCGTGTGAGAGCAGGTAGAGGGGTATGCACCGTTGCACCATCGTTGGTGTACTCGGCACCTTGCCGAGAATCTACTCCGGAAGGATGGTGTCAAGGGTAACTTTGATCTGTTCCAGGAGGCTGCTCGATAGCTTGAGGACAAGTACTTTAAGGAAAAGTTGGAGTAGGTCAGAACCGCATCAAATGCAGAAGGTAGACAATGGCTCACAGGTTTGATGAGGGATTTGGAGAAATGGACGAGAGCTCACGACACCGGTGGCTGGAGGTACGAGTTTCAGTGCAGCAACATGGCAGAGTCATTCAATAAGTTGCTATTAGGGATACGTGGTATACCCATGAATGCAATCGTTCAATTCACCTTCTATAAGCTTGTTGCCTGGTTCAACGATAGACATGCCTATGCATTGCAGTTGCGGAGTGATGGAGAGATATGGGCTCCGAAACCAAAGGCACACCTAGAGAAGGCAAGAGAAAGGGCTAGCACACATGAGGTTGCATGCTTTGACCACGCCACAGGGACTTATCAGGTCGAGCATAGGGGCGGTACAATGTCCGACGCCAAGGTTCGAGAGTCGAGGATACATGTGGTTGTCCTCCAAGATTTCAAGTGCACTTGTGGTAAACCAAGACAATACCACTTTGTATGTTCTCATTTGGTGGCAGCAGCTAGGCATCGCAGCTATAATATCGAGAGGAGGATACCTCACGAGTTTAGTGTCGACACGCTTGTGAACACATGGAGCCCCCGCTTCGTGCCTTTCCGGGACCCTGGAGAGTGGCCTCCATATGATGGGCCAAAGTACATTGCGGATCCAGCTTACCGTTGGAACAAGCGTGGATCAAGGCAGAGGACGAGGCACAGGATGGTTATGGATCAGATACCCGGAAGAACTAGGCGTGGGAGAGGAACTCCATTTGTTACTGATCCCGAGCAGTACGAGTGCGGCAAGTGCGGTAGACTTGGCCACAACTCACAAAGTTATCGTTGGCAGATTAGTGAGGTAGGACTATTGGTTTATATTATTATTTTATATTTGTCTTATTCATATATTTAATTATGCATATCTCAATTTATGCTTGTATTTGTGTCAATTACTTATACATTTCTAAGTTCATGTTTCATTGTATATTGGAATTCTAATTCATTCACTTTTTTGTAGGATGGAGCAATTCCACCTGCTCGACCCGACGTACGAGGTGACCCACCGAGGACGTCTCGTTGCGCTGGGGCAGGTAATAATCTATAAGTTTTATTCATACATGTGTTCATGAAGTAACAGGTGACTATGTTTTATTCGATGTAGGACCTTCCGCACCTTCGTTCTAGGACCCACAGTGGGTTCTTGGATATTCGGTACGACGACAGGTACACTCCTTTCCTGCAAAGAGCTGGCCTGGATGTCATCTCTTTTCAGGTTCATCGTGGGTTGCCCAAGTTCAACTCAGCGGCGATAACTGCGTTGGTAGACAGGTATTAAAGTGAATCATTGCCTCCATTCATGGCCATTTGTTCATGCGATTGACTTTTTGACAAGTAATCTTGCTTTGTCTTAAATATAGGTGGCGGCCGGAGACTCACAGCTTCCACCTACCTTTCGAGGAGATGACAGTCTCGCTCTAGGACTGTCAGAAGATGCTTGGCCTAAGGATTCATGGCAACCCAGTCATCGGGAAGTGCAGGTCAGAGGGCTAGAGAGCATGAGTGGAGGCCTTCCTTGGGCGTGAGCTTGGCGAGCAAGGGGCTCGTACTTCTGGAGTTCCCATCTCCTGGCTACATGCAGAGTTCGCACAGTGCCCTGAGGAGGTAGATGAGGAGACGGTTGGGTACTACTGCCGGGCATGGATCCTACACCTTTTTGCCTGCGTTCTCTTTCCCGACGTCACGGGTGACAGTGGGTCCTAGATGTGGATCCACTGCCTCAGTGACTGGGACCAGGCGGGTCAGTACAGCTGGGGCTCTACAGTCTTGTGTTTTCTATACTGGCAGCTGTGCGAGGGGTGTCATCGGTCTTTGTCCAACCCGTCACTTGGTGGATGCGTGTACCTGTTACAGCTGTGGATGTGGGCTCGTCTTCCAATTGGTCATCTAGAGGTTCTGGATCGTCATGAGTGGTTCCAAGGTCAGCCTCCAAGTCGCCAGCCAACATGGGCGTACCTTTGGGACTAGGTCAGGGTTCCGCACACGAGGATAGACCGGGCGTACATTGAGTACACGAACGAGCTAGATACGCTGACGGCGTCTAGTGTAAGTAAATTTTATTTTCCATGCTACTTTGAAAAGGATTAGTATACCATCTAACATCTTATTTGGACATGTTGCAAGTGGAGTGGGAGCCGTATGGTGGAGAGAACGCACTTCCTTTTCAGCTGAGCAACGTCTGTGGGGCCGATGATGACTTCTATAGGATGAGGTGCCCTCTAATCTGCTTCTATGCTATTGAGTTCCACCTGCCAGATAGGGTTGCATGCCAATTTGGAGTGAGACAGCTTTGGCCTACGGCTCTATTCTCGACTGGTGTTGACTTACACAAGTAAGTGTTTTGATATTTTAAATGTCTCATGATGATGGTCCATTTCTATTAATATGGTGACACGTACATGGATTCATGTAACGATGACATACGTGCAAGTTGGATCGTCAGAGGAACAAGAAGATTTTTGACTGGGAGAGGCACCACCAGTCCTTCATTGAGGAATGGGAGGAGATGCACGACAACGTGGACGACAACAACGAGCCACACACGAACCGTGAGTTCAGGCGGTACCAAGCTTGGTACCAGCGTGTGACACGGTTCAGGCTGAGGCTACAGTGGACCGAAGTTGACTACGCCAACATCGAGTCCTCCGACGATGAAGACACGGCATACGACCAGTCGACTCGTGCAGGAAGGCAGGTGGAGGCAGAACCGATCTTGGACAGAGTGGTAAGCCAATCGCCTTATTTTTGTATGTTAAGTTGCATAACAATACATTAGGCGTTCTTGGACCGACATTAGGAGTTATCTATTGTAGTTAGTGCAACCTTCAAGCCGTATAACCCTTATAATAAGTTAGATTCTTGTACAAAAGAAAACAAAACCTATTGCTATCTATTCAGAAGTATTATTGTTGAGAACTTTGTTGCAGGACAATACACTAAAATGCTCAGTTGAACAGATCGAGCGCGTTCGGCCGAGAGTCAATGACGACTACATACTTGGCTTCCTAGACGTAAGATTAAAATATTCTTTCAAACATATCATTAATACGTTATATTCTTTCAGTTAACATAGTTTTGTACAACAGAGGCTGTCACATCGTCTACGCCGTGTAGCTGGTCGTTGTGGTTGCAGGACAGACACGACGCAAGATGTGTATGTTCCTTTCGCGGGAAGAGGAGGCTTGGGTTCCTCTAGTCAAGCAGCTATAGGGGACGGGGACGAGGACGAGGAGGAGGACGACGACGATGATGTGGACAAGAGGCACGATGAGCTTGGCCCCTCTTAGCTCCATGATGCTCCCTCGACTCATCCTACACCGCCTCTAGGCACTAGGCGACGCCGTCCATGTGACCCTTACACTCCAGGCACCAGCGCTCTGGGTCACAAGGGTAAGGGCAAGAGTAGGAGGCAATGAGGGATGTGGTAGGTGTTAGTATGAACTATTATGCATTTTGTATTTACTTTTCTGTAACTATTCGAGACTGTATGGACATTGTGGACTATTTGGACTTTGCATGACATATTATGTTGGTTGTGATGTTCGTTGTGGTTGCATTATGCTCCTTGGATGATTAAATGTTTGAAATATATATTGATGTCTTTGTTTATAACTGTGGATGCTCCTAAAATAAGACCGTATCTTGCGAATTTTTCCCGTGAACCTTTAATCATACTACACTTCTACAAAGGCACAAATGTAGTACACAGATTAACTATAAATTTATTAGAATGTGTATAATCCAGGAAATATCGTACATACGCTTTGTAGATGAATCTAGGATTACCAAGCAACAGTGAACGAATCTATGCTTTTCAGACAATAAACATAGACTTTTCAGATACACGGACAACATCGAATTATCACATCACTGATATAGTACTGGCATGCAAGGAAGCACAACTCCACTCTATCTCCACCATCCATCTTATGACTGTTTGATCCAAGGGCTGAGGTGAAGAGGCACACGGATCGCTGACATGGCACATTGAGAGGCCTCCATTCCTCCTCTCAACCTATAAATAACCACTCACTCCCTCTCATTCACACACACAACAAGGAAGAAGAACACTCCTCAGCATTTGCTTTCGTTGTAGTACCAATGTCTAGAGGGTTGTCCAGAGGGAGAGGAAAGGGGAAGGAAACTACCTGGGGGTGGGAGGGTCCTCTTGGTCCCAATTTCTTTGAGGAAGCTCTTTATGAGAGGTTCCCAGTTGAGAGCAAAAGTGATTTCACCAAAGAGACACCACTAAGAGGATACGATGAAAGGAAAGAAGAGTGGCCAAAATGCATGCATGGTGAGGACTGCCTAGTGCAGATGTTCACCGAGGGAATAGATGGAGGTCGTCGTTTCTTCAAATGCCCGCGAGCATGGGTAATTGCTATTACTATTTGTTTCTTCAATATGTTTGTCTTGTATATCACTTACATGACATACTTATTGTAGTCTTCCTTGGCCGAAGAAAACTGTGGGTTCAGTAGGTGGGTCGATCCTCGACCTATTTATCCACATATGGAGTACATCTACTACCTACAGGACCGTATCTTCGATCTAAAAAGGGAAGTTAGCAGCGGTTACAAGGACGACGGACAGGACGACAACAACAATGGTGCCGATTCATAGGAGGCACTCTGTAATGATCCATATTGCACCTGCCCTAACCACAAGAACAAGGGGCCTCCCCCGTCACCCCCGCCACCACCACCACCAACAACGGGAGGCTACTATGGAGAAGGTGTAACATAATTTGCTATGTGGCCACACTACTAGGATGACTTTATCTTTTTCACATGTACCCAGGTTTAATTACCTAAGGCATGTTAGGTTTAATTACCTAAGGCATTGTTTAATTACCTAAGGCATGTTATGTTTAGTCGAAGGAAACTTTGTACCTAGGTTCGGTACATGTAGTCACATGCCATTTAATGTGTTTCGTGTGTTGATTTATATAATGCCATACGTCGTTAGATTTTTTTGCAGCACGTGTTCACATTTCAATATGTCCGTATCATTAAGCGGAATATTAAGACCATAGATAATGAAAACAACCACATAATAAAAAGTTCAATACTATGCCACATTACACAACATATTAATACTACAACTATGTGCTGACAGTAGATATAGGGGCAAATGCACTTCCAAATCCTTAGTCTGAAACGTACTGAGTAAGCAACTCATCATCCGAGTACCAGTCCTCTACTACAACCCAGTTGCTGTGGCTAGGCTCAACTGCGTTGCTCTGACCTGCCTGTCGCTTGTAGTAAGCAGCCTCCACTTCATCTGCGGCCACTGCGGCCTGAGTAAAGAACGCGTCGTCATCCTCCTCCGCCTGTAAGCCTACCTCTGCTAGAGCGATGAGCTCGCTCAGTCTGCCAGTGTCGTCCTCAGCCTCCTACGCCTGAATGCCTGCCTCTGCTAGAGTGATGAGCTCGCTAAGTCTGCCAGTGTCATCCTCAGCCTCCTACGCCTGCATGCCCGCCTCTGCTAGAGCAATGAGCTCACTTAGTCTGGTAGTGTCGTCCGCATCCTCGCCTCCCTCATCAGACAACACAATCGGTGATTGAACGGTGCGACCAGCTCGTGATCTATGGTCATCTAACTTCTCCTCATACCTTGCACGAGCCACCTCTGCGGCATGTTCCCCGCTGCAACTAATCCCTTCATGTATAAAATGCAATCAGTTAGCAACGCGATTATATTACATTTAAAACCAGGCAACGAAAAAAAGGTTTTCAAGCACTCATTGGCACATAATGTAGCAACATGCTCGTTTAAGACCTGCATCTGTACTCTTGTCTCCTCCCTTGCCCTCTCCTCCTCTAACGTCATCCGCCTCTCCAATCCCCATTTGTTAAGCCCAACATCGATCGGGTTACAAATACCGCACTGTCTAGCAAACTCACGCATCTTTTCTTTGTGATGTTTAACGAATAGGTTGACATAGTCAGGTCCATATCCCCTCTTCCGTGCAATTAGTTGCCTCTTCTTCAGTTCATCCAAGAACTTAGCTTGACCATCATAACATTCCCAACTGCATTTCCTAGTGCTCTGTTCAAAAGAAATATTATATCATATGTCTTAGCAAAACAAACAAAATACGATTTCATGTTTACCAGAAAAATAACGAACCTCATCATACTCAATCATATGGCCGCAATAATGGCCTATTCCAAGCTCCGAAGGGACTAGGCCATAGTTGGATTTTACACTACATTCGCACATGACAGGAGGTGCTTTGTAGATTACCCTTTCTTTCTTCTTTTCCTTAACCCTCCGCGGTTCTTCCGGCCATTGGTTCTTAGGACCATACAACCACTCCTTGAAACGACACTTCGCCATTGAAAACACCTAAATAATGAGACATTAGTACATGAACACATATAGCTCAAGATTTCAACACATACACTTTGCACTTACTTCATGCTTGTTTGGACACACAAACTCCAACGTATTCTCAGGGTTTATCACAGCTCGATCTCCGCAATCGCACAGAGGAGGTTCCTCGAGTCGTCTAACTATGGCTAGGTGCTTCTCCTTAGCCGTCATTGGCGGAGGGTTAGGGGGGTGGAACCCACCGCTTGAAGTGCTCACGTGGATGTCTCCCTCTAAACCAATCATCGAAAAAGAGGTACCTAGGATCAAACTTGTCTGCACCATCGATCCACTGAAAGAAAAAGCACCTCTCATGGTCCTACACAACGAGATTCCAACAAAATATTAGTACCATACTTACACAAATAAAGAAAAAGGATAGTGCAAACAATTTCTTACATTAAACCGACTACATGTGTAGAAGCAATGCGCCGCTGTGTCCGGATGTTTCGATTGAAAAACATGGGCCGGGAAACCATAGTCACAGTTAGGGACAGGGAGGTCAGGATGGACGGGGGCATCTTTGCTAGACGCGTCGGGGTATAATTCTCGAGGACGACCCCGTTTTCGCCAAAACTCCTCCCGAAACATTTCTTGCATCTAACAAAACAGATGTAATTTAACAAACATAAATCAAAACATCACAAAAAATATCAATAAGAACTATAACTACAATACAACCAATTTCGTTCTAAGAACCGAAAGCAGTTAACATTAAACTCTAAACCTAGGGTTTCTCATTTAATCCACAACAATGAACCCATAACATAACTACATGCGCCTAGGTTTGCTAGCTTTTTCCACGCCTTGGAATCAACCTGTGGTTGTATAATACATATATTGAGGGATACAATGAAACCCTAAGTGATGACGATTCTTAGGTTCAAAAATCCGACTAATATATACCGAATCGATGCGAAAAAAACAAGGAGGTGAGCGAGGATACCTTGCTCTCGAAGATCTACGGATCAAATCAAGGTTTTCAAGATCCAATATGTCGATTCGTGTGGTAGGGTGAAGTGGGTAGAGAAAAACTCGAGAAGGAGGAGAAAGAAGAGGAAGAACGCTCGGGCAAGAAGGTTGGGCCGGGGTTAAATGCAGGGAGCTCGGCGCCAGTCACTCTGGCGCCGAGCCCCCTGGCAGGTCATCGACCGTGTCCAGGAGCTCGGTGCCAGAGACGCTGGCGCCGAGCTCGGCGCCAGCATCAATGGCGCCGACCTAAGGGTCCATTTCCTGAATTCTTTCCGCCAGGGATCTATTTGTGAGAAACTTTCAAAAAAAGAGCCAAATTATAAAAAATTCGGCCCCAGCAACCATGCATGGACCCCACCCCGGTTTTCGCCACGCCTGCCCGCCCGCCTAGCCACCGCCATGCCCTGTCCCTCCTTCCTCGCACTTGCCTGCCCCACCTCAGCCGACACTGCAGCCCACCTTGCCTTCACCGCTCATGCTTTGGCGCCTTGCGCTGTGTTCGATCCGAACGTCCCCCGTGGCAAGGAAGGCCAAGATGCCATGGTTGTTACGCATGTGTTTTTGGGCACATGAATCCAGGGGCATAAAGAGGTCATTTCGACCAAAATCTTTAATTCTTGGATCTGGAGGTGAGCTGTAAGCAAAACACATTTCTCACATCTACGATGAGTTGTGGGCAGTGCGGCAAGGCGAGGGTTGCAGCATCCATAGGGAGAGGAGGTAAGGGCAAAGGTGGCAAGTTGAGGCAATAATATGCCTAACAAAGCTAGTCTAGGAAAGAGGTAGACTAATGGTGGTAGATCCGATAATAGGGAGCCCGGGAGCCATCGAAGTATGAGCATGCTCGGATTTACATTTTTGTTTGGTCCTGACACGTAGTACCTGCCGAAGTAGTAATCACATATGTTTATTTTCTAATTAAAATTTGACACTATAATGACAAATAGTTGAATAATAAAACAAGTATTCTTTTTTTTAATCACATCTCATGTTTCGAGAATCTTATGTTATAATTCCTACGTTCCAAACGTGTCCGTGGTTGTTATAGTCGGCAACAACACAAACTAGTTAAACAGCCTATCTACAACACCTGCTAGTTGGTTAGTTTTTTTTATTGTTAGAGCGGGTAACAACTCCAGCCAGAAATTAGCAGCTATTACAACACCTGCTAAGTTGTCACATTGTTTTTCAGAAGCAAATTGGATGATGGGTGCACAGTGCATGAACTTGACACAATCCTGGTGAAAATTTTATCATCGTCATTGGTTTTCATTTTTCTTAATTGTGGGTGCATCCACAACCACAACCAACAATATAGCTTCGTCACTGGTGGACAATAGATAATATAATAACGTATTAGGTTTTTTTTGTGTACCAGCAATGTGTGTAATTTATCAACATTTATATACCACTTTGATTTTATTTTCTTTAATTAATTTGATAATTTATAAGCCTTGGGAATAAACAAGGAGACTTCTTTTACGGGTCAAATACCAAGTTAATAGATTATCATTGCTCGTAAAAGCATGTAATTCCTAGTCTTTACACCCATGACCCATCAGAACATCCGGAAGAACATGTCTTGCGGTAACTATCTCTAGCAAAAAAAAATGCAATATCTACGCAAGTCCCAGTTTCTACTTCCCTCTTCATATCACTATGCACACACGCAAAACATGCCCATGCTAGTAATCTACACAGCAATCTCAGTTCAAAAACCTAGAAGTATGGGTTACAGGAAAAGTATGAGCACTCCACACGTGTGTTAATTGAAATGTTTGCTGGTGGATGAATGTGAGGGTCTATGGCGGTGTAACCGGCCTTCTACTGTGTCTTTCCTCAATCATCTTCAACCCCACATACCTGTTTAATGTAAAAAAATACAGTTATCATGTTAACTTCTACTATAACATGATTAGCAAAACAGCTATATATAGGTTGTAAGTATATACAACCACTAAAATTTCTTTTGAAGCCTTTGCATTATCCTAGAACTCCTAAAAAATCTCACAAAGAAGCAAGCATCCGATCATCGATTTGTATTCTAATATTTACCCATAAACTTCTAATCCGAAAATTGATAGCATGTGTGGGTGCACGGGTTGATGAACTAGTAAGACTAAAGTGCTAACTGGAATTTCAAATATAACATGGTAACATCTTGATAGTTGCCAGATAGGATGATCCAGTGATTTACTTCACGACACTATATAACATTGTTCAGTAGTTTTAAAACAACAGCATTTCACTTTCACCTGGAAATGGACGAAGAATGATTAAAACTCATACCTGCCCATCATCAAGATTGTAGCCTGAGGATTTGTCCCAGGTGTCTCACTGAACGTTGATGCATCCACCACACGAATTGCACGGGCACCAATTACCCGGAAATTCCTATCAACCACCTTCCCAACGACACACCCTCCATGATAATGCCATAACGTTGCCACAGTCCGCTGGCAGTAGTTTGCTAGAGCTCTATCGTTTGTTTTCCAGTCAACTGGCAGTGCTGTCCCAACAATCCTGAAGTCCCTCCTAACAGACCCTCCTCTTCTATTCGTCAATCCAACTGCTGAACGAAATCCGTCCAATGCTCTGCCCTCAAGCACTTCTGCCACATGACGCACACCCAGGATACATCGTGCCAAGTCCTCAGGACGGCTCAAGTAGTTGAAGCGCAGAGCAGGACTCTCCAATGGATTCGTTGATGAAAGCCATAGTGAACCTTCAGATAATGGTCCAGGAACCTTTTCCATGATAGTTGCAACAGTAACATAGAGTGGAGAAGACGAGCCAAGGAAAGGACTAGAAGATCTCAACTCTGGAGCAAGTGGGACAATGTATGATGCTGCCTCAAGGTATGAGGCAGTTCCATTAGCTGACGGGATGCCAACGACCTGAATAAGAGAGTGATCAATAGGAACTGACGGGATGAAGGAGATGCCATTGCGAGGGTTGTCGTACATATGTTTGCCGACATCGGGGATGTCAGCAGAAACAGGGATACCGAGGTTGGAAAGATCAGTAGCAGGGCCGATGCCACTGAGCAGCAGCAATTGGGGACTCCCCAGGGCACCTGCTGAAAGTATAACCTCCCCACCTGGGCGCAGGAGGGCTTGGTGCTGATCGAGGAGACGGTCCTGGTACACAACACCAATTGCTGCAATTGTTGGTTGTGGAGACCTTCCACGGCGCGCAGCTGGCCAATACAACAAAATGGAAGTGGTTTGTTCAGTTGAAGTCTCGCAAGAAAAAAGAAAATAAAAAAAGGTAAAACCCAAAGAACTAAAATAGTATACTTGTATAAAACAGTCCAATGACAAAAATTGGATGCATTCTGCTAAGTAAACCTAGAGTCTTTTTCACCGGAACCTATTTTTTAAGAGAATTGAATTAACAGCAACCAAATCAGAAAAAAAAAATAGCATTATTGTGTTTATTTCGGTTCAAATCTTGCACAGAAATAGTGACCGGATCAGAAACCAAGATGTTATTGTCGATTCAGAGTTTATTACTAAAGGTTTAAATGAACTTTAGGCAATGATTCTGGTATATGCAATTGACTTGAAAATTCTGTTTGTGAAAGATACAATGACTTAAGGTAGGCAGCTATCTTAGTTGATTCAGTTACAATTCCGCAATGTAATGCGCGGTCACCTTTATCCAAATTACCACAAGGACCAAGAAGTAACAAACGAAGTGCTGTACTGTACTATATTAGAAGAATGCATTTCTCTCACCAGGGTCAATCGGGTTGGTGATGATGAGAGTAACTGTAGCACGGACGGCAACCCGGAGACGGCTAGGACGGGCAAACGCAAGGAGGTCCGCAGCGCTGCGCCGTCGACCTGATGCATCAAAGGTCGTGGCACCGACCTTTGTGCCAGTGACGTGGTCCACCGTGAAGCCGTTCCACGGCGTCACATTTGCTTCCAGCAGCGCCGCCCTCACCGCCGCCTGCCACCCATGCACCGCCGGCTGGAACGTCATCAGCCTCTCCACCCACTCGTATGACGCGTTCACCAGAGGCTTATCCCAATTCGTCGCCTCAGCATCCTAAAACCTCCAGCAACAATGGACCACAAAATAAAAATAAATCATCGAGTCTCCGAACGAAACAAATTGAACAATCGCCGCGGATGTACGCGAAACGCTAATGCCAGAAACCGACCTCAGCGTGGCCGCGAAACCATTCCGGGTGCGCGCGCGAGTAGAACCCGGCGTTGATGGCCGTGCCGCCGCCGAGCACGCGCGCGCGCACGTTAGGGACGCCGTCCTCCGACGTGAACCCCTGCGCTGGCGCGTCGGACTCCGGGGCCGGGTCCGCCATGGCGAGCGTCCTCACGAACCCGCCCGCCGTGGCGAGCGCGGGGAACTCGCTGGGCGCGCCGCCGCGCTCGAGCAGGAGCACCCGCCCGCCGCCGGGCCCCGCCAGCGTGGCCGCGAGCGGGCACCCCGCCGTGCCGCCGCCCACGACTATGTAATCGTACAGCTCCACCGCCGGCGTCGCCGCCGCATCGACCAGGTACCGCGCGTACGCCGGCTGCGGCCCTGCGAAAACCAAACCACACCCGACCCGCCACACAGGTCAGCCGCCGCAGACGGATAGCGCCGGTTATAGAGACCTACAGATTGGGTGCGAGGTGGTACCTCCGAAAGCGCGGGACTGAGCGGCGGTGAGGGACGGCACGAGGAGGAGGATGAAGACGACGACGACGACGAGGTGGTAGTGGAGCCGCGCCGGGATGGTGGCCATGGAGCGGTGACGTAGTGTCTGTGGAGAAGGTGGGTGGGGTTAGCGCCGGAGCGGAGAAGACGAGGTGGGGTTTGGACAGTGGGAGGAAATGCGAGTGGCGCTCGTGGGCGCGGACGCGGGCGCAAGCGCGAGGAGGAAGGAGGGCGGCATTGCGGACGTGTTGGTTCGCTTGTTGCGTTCCGATCTTGCTGAAAGGCGGAAGCTTGGGGATTGTTTTGTTTGCCTCCGATCCACAGCGAACAGATCGTCGAGTCCCAACCCAAAAGCTTTTTTAGAGCAAAACAAGAACTATTCTACTTCTGCCTCCTCGAACGATAGTCTGTTTTTCCATACCAAACTTTAAAACCGGACATCTTATTCTTCAAAATTGTTTAAATTAACACTCTACCCTGATTTAAAATGATTTTGGAGGTGTGTTTCTTTCCTTTTATATAGTTAAAAAATTAGTAAATACAGTACTTGACAAGATTTTTAAACAAAAAATGTCTCCAAACTTATGAAATGGTGCACTATGCATCTATAATTTATAGAATGGTGCCTTGCAGATCTATTTCTGAATCATACATAAAGATTTGGAAATATGTTTTGAAATTTGTGAACCTAAGTGACATACCTCGACGTACATTTAACTCTATTTAAAATAAACAATACATTTATATTTGCCTCAACAAGGCTACATGTTTTCAGGTAGGTTCTACCTACAAATTCAACTATGTTCATGCATCTAGCTATTGCATTATGCTGTCAAGGTTAGTTAAGAAAAAAGTATCGTGGGTTTATGTTCACAAATATTTTATTCTTTTCAAAGACTACATCTGCGTGATATTTATATATGTCATATAAGGAGGATCCTTGACGACATGGTCACAAACACGGAAGTGCAACATATATTTCCTT